>NW_024345637.1:0-463 GCF_902729225.1 Pteropus medius | reverse complement strand
CACGGCGACGTGGAGGCGGGGGCGGGAGGAGACCCCGGCCCCGGCCCCGGCCCGCGTGCGGACCCCGCGGCCCCGCGCCCCGCCGACGGCGAGGAGCGCCGGACGCTGGAGCTCGGGGGCGCGCTGCGGGGCGCGCAGTCCGGGGACCGTGCGCGCCGCGGCCCCGAGGGACGCCCGGCCCCGGCCCCCTCCGGGCTCGCACAGCGGCCAGGGGGCGCGGGGGCCGACCTGCCGATCATCCGCAGCTTCGCGAAGGAGGAGCAGGCTCTGCGGCGGCTGCAGCGGCTCCTGGACGTGCGGGCGCTGGAGGCCATGCTGCAGGAGATGGCGCGCCGCCTGCGGGCGGCGCCGCGCGACAGCCCGCCCCGGGGCGCGGACACGGCGCGCGACACGGCGTTCCGCGCCGCCGAGTCGCAGATCCTGCGGGCGGCGCAGGCGATGCTCGCCGCGCGCGTGGACGGGC
>NW_024345636.1:0-489 GCF_902729225.1 Pteropus medius | reverse complement strand
GTGGGTAGCACGTGCAGGAGCGACCGTGCCCACATGGATGGCCGCCACACCATCGCGTGCTTACGGTAGACACCGGGCACCAACGGGGGACACCGGGCACCAACGGGGGACACCGGGCACCAGCGGGGGACACCGGGCACCAGCGGGGCCGCCTGCTGCGCGATCCCAGCACGGTGAGTTCCAGAAGGACCAAGTCTCGGGGGGAGGTGCCAGGTCGCCTCAAAAGGAATATTCTAGGCAAACGGTCTGACGTGTCCAGCAGGGAACAGCTTTGGAGGAACCGAACGCAGGAGAGAAGAGACCACAGCATTGCATCGGGAGACGCAGCTGGGGACACACGCAGACAAGGGCTGGAGCCCCCAGGGCCCCGAGCCCAGAGAGAGGCTTGGGGGTTTTATCCCGAGGTCAGTGGGGCCCCCGAAGGGTTAAAGCAAAAGAGTGACGTGATCGTCCGTTGGTTTGAAAACGATGGTCCTGATCACAGTCTGG
>NW_024345635.1:0-611 GCF_902729225.1 Pteropus medius | reverse complement strand
TTCCTTCCACCTTCCAGTCTCTTGCCCGTGCCTCCCACTGTCAGCAGCTTACTAAAAATTTGCCCCAAGGGAGTCTGGTAAATGTAGTTTGCAGATATTCTCCCCCCATGATACAGAAAAGAGCATTGAAGGGAAGGTCTGGGACTGAGAATCAATAGACAAATAATTATTGAGGTGCTTTATATAGAAAGTTCTATAAGAAGCCTGATCGGACATTTATCTATTCCTTCTCCAAAGATTTCTACTCATATCACCTGCTAGAGGCTTTCCCAATTTTCGTTGTCATTCTCTCTCTCTTTCTCTCTCTCTCTTCTCTCTCCTTCACTTCTCCCTCCCTCTCCAACTATCATTTTCTATCCCTAAATTCTAACGTACCACATGAATTTAAGACCTCATGTCATGAGAAGTTGATAATCATTTGCCCTTCCTTTAAAACATATAGGAACACATCTACCAAGCAAAGAAACTTTCTCTTCTGACCATAAATTATAACAGAATCTCAGGGCATTATTTCATCTTTTCAAACACCTTATTTATTACCTCAGATATCTATGACTGAAGACACAAAAAAACAGATCATGGTGGAAGAGGAGAGGTGGGTAAGAAAATTC
>NW_024345634.1:0-647 GCF_902729225.1 Pteropus medius | reverse complement strand
ACCATACACTATCCTAATCTTAAACCTAACCCTAACACTAACCCTAAACCTGAACTTAACCCTAACTCTAACCCTAACCCTAAACTAATCATAACTATAACCTCTTGCCCTAACCTAACCCTAACACTAAACCTAACCTTAACCCTACCAGTAATCATAAACCTAACCCCAAAACTAACGATAACAGTAAAAACATCTCTAACATCTTACCTTAAACCTAATCTGAAATTTTACAATAACAATAACCCTAAACTTAACTCCTTCGCCAAACCTAACCCTAATCCTAATTTAACTCTAAAACTAACTCTAACCCTAACCCTGAACCTAAATCTAACCCAAACCTTAAACTTAACCTGACACTAACCCTAACCGGGTTCTAATTCTAAACTAAAGCTAATCTAAACCAAACGGTAACCCCTACCGTAAATTTTACATTAAGAATAACCCTAACCCTAATGCAGAATTCTTACCCTAACCCTAAATCTATGTAAACTTAATGCTAACAGTAACCCTAACCATAACCTTCATCGTAACCCTGACCCTAAACCCTAACTCTAATCCTAACCCTTTCCTAACATAACCATAAACCTAACCCTAAACCTGACCCTACCTCTAACCCTAAACCTAACCCTAACACAAACCATAAC
>NW_024345633.1:0-396 GCF_902729225.1 Pteropus medius | reverse complement strand
AGGAGAAACTCATAGATATAGAGAACAAACTGATGGTTGCCAGATGGGAGGGAATTGCGAGCTGGGTGAAAAAGGTGAAGAGATTAAGTACAAATTAGTAGTTACAAAGTGGTCACAGGGATGTGAAGTACAGCATAGGGAATATAGTCAATAATATTGTAATAACTATGGGTACTAGGCTTATCAGGGAGATCACTTTGTAAGTTATATAAATGTCTAATCACTATGTTGTACACCTGAAATTAATATAATGTATATCAAGGGTAATTGAAAAATAAAAATTAAAAGAAGTGTCACTTGGAAGGTAACGAACATTTGATCATATTGGCACAGACTGGTTCAATCTAGCTGCTTGGGGGTTGGTACGCAAAAGGATTCATGTGATGAGAGGGGAGG
>NW_024345632.1:0-3950 GCF_902729225.1 Pteropus medius | reverse complement strand
CTCGAAATGGACGTCACCAGAGAGCTTTTTGCCAGCTACCATATACATATATATGCATATGTTAAATATATACACATCTATATGCATATATATGTATATGGTGGATTTTCGAAGGAAACCTGCGTGGACCCCTGGTCTACCACAGAAGACAGGCCGCTCCTAGCACCTCCACCTCCCCGCAGTGTGGACACCGGGCGTTCCAGAGCCACATTCAGCATGATCTCTTTTCATCCCAGAGGCCCCGGGGCTCCTTCCTAAGGCCTCGGCTCCTTCCGGCTTTCCGCAGTGGAAATCAGACTTCAGGACGGAAGCAGACACCTCCCTCGCCCTCACCTTTCTGCCTGGGATGGTCGTGATGGTCCCCGTGGACGCATTCAAAATGAAGAAATGAAAGGCTCAGAGAGCTGCTCGCAAAGCTCCTAAGGCACGGAGGCCGAATTCAGCCCCACAGCTGTCTGCAGTGTCTCCCAGCTGACCTCTTTCCAGCGGGTGACGGCCCCCATGGACGGAGGGGCCAAAGCATCCCTGGCTACGCTGTCTGTGGGTGGCCGTGAACCCTGCAAGAGGATACAGAGATGAATGAGACGTACTTTGTACCTCTAGGAGCTCAAAGTGTCAGTGAGTGCTCCTCCAACTTCGCTTCCCCAGTACCAGCAGATGACCGAGCATCGCCCACAGAGCCCCAAGGCCCCGGGAGGGCTGTGCATTTGCCGCAAGTGAGCCTTTTCTCGGAAGTCTGCGATTCTGGCTCAAAATGGACGTCACCAGAGAGCTTTTTGCCAAAGCTACCATATACATATATATGCATATATATGTTCATCTATATGCATATATATGTATATGGTGCATTTTCGAAGGAAAGCTGCGTGGACCCCTGGTCTACCACAGAAGACAGGCCGCTCCTAGCACCTCCACCTCCCCGCAGTGGGGACACGGGCGTTCCAGAGCCACAATTCAGCATGATCTCTTTTCATCCCAGAGGCTCCGGGGCTCCTTCCTAAGGCCTCGGCTCCTTCCCGCTTTCCGCAGTGGAAATCAGACTTCAGGACGGAAGCAGACACCTCCCTCGCCCTCACCTTTCTGCCTGGGATGGTCGTGATGGTCCCCGTGGACGCAGTCAAAATGAAGAAATGAAAGGCTCAGAGAGCTGATCACAAAGCTCCTAAGGCACGGAGGCCGAATTCAGACCCACAGCTGTCTGCGGTGTCTCCCAGCTGACCTCTTTCCAGCGGGTGACGGCCCCATGGACGGAGGGGCCAAAGCATCCCTGGCTACGCTGTCTGTGGGTGGCCGTGAACCCTGCAAGAGGATACAGACACGAATGAGACGTAGTTTGTACCTCTAGGAGCTCAAAGTGTCAGTGAGTGCTCCTCCAACTTTGCTACCCCAGTACCCGCAGATGACCGAGCATCGCCCACAGAGCCCCAAGGCCCCGGGAGGGCTGTGCATTTGCCGCAAGTGAGCCTTTTCTCGGAAGTCTGCGATTCTGGCTCAAATGGACGTCACCAGAGAGCTTTTTGCCAAAGCTACCATATACATATATATGCATATATATGTTCATCTATGCATATATATGTATATGGTGGATTTTCGAAGGAAACCTGCCTGGACCCCTGCTCTACCACAGAAGACAGGCCGCTCCTCGCACCTCCACCTCCCCGCAGTGTGGACACCGGGCGTTCCAGAGCCACAATTCAGCATGATCTCTTTTCATCCCAGAGGCCCCAGGGCTCCTTCCTAAGGCCTCGGCTCCTTCCCGCTTTCCGCAGTGGAAATCAGACTTCAGGACGGAAGCAGACACCTCCCTCGCCCTCACCTTTCTGCCTGGGATGGTCTGATGGTCCCCGTGGACGCATTCAAAATGAAGAAATGAAAGGCTCAGAGAGCTGATCGCAAAGCTCCTAAGGCACGGAGGCCGAATTCAGACCCACAGCTGTCTGCAGTGTCTCCAGCTGACCTCTTTCCAGCGGGTGACGGCCCCCATGGACGGAGGGGCCAAAGCATCCCTGGCTACACTGTCTGTGGGTGGCCGTGAACCCTGCAAGAGGATACAGAGACAAATGAGACGTAGTTTGTACCTCTAGGAGCTCAAAGTGTCAGTGAGTGCTCCTCCAACTTCGGTACCCCAGTCTCCGCAGAAGACCGAGCATCGCCCACAGAGCCCCAAGGCCCCGGGAGGGCTGTGCATTTGCCGCAAGTGAGCCTTTTCTCGGAGTCTGCGATTCTGGCTCAAAATGGACGTCACCAGAGAGCTTTTTGCCAAAGCTACCATATACATATATATATATGCATATATATATGTATATGGTGTATTTTCGAAGGAAACCTGCGTGGACCCCTGGTCTACCACAGAAGACAGGCCGCTCCTAGCACCTCCACCTTCCCGCAGTGTGGACACCGGGCGTTCCAGAGCCACAATTCAGCATGATCTCTTTTCATCCCAGAGGCCCCGGGGCTCCTTCCTAAGGCCTCGGCTCCTTCCCGCTTTCCGCAGTGGAAATCAGACTTCAGGACGGAAGCACACCTCCCTCGCCCTCACCTTTCTGCCTGGGATGGTCGTGATGGTCCCCGTGGACGCATTCAAAATGAAGAATGAAAGGCTCAGAGAGCTGATCGCAAAGCTCCTAAGGCACGGAGGCCGAATTCAGACCCACAGCTGTCTGCAGTGCCTCCCTACTGAAGTCTTCCCACCGGTTGACTGCCGCCATGGACGGAGGGGCCAAAGCATCCCTGGGTACGCTGTCTGTGGGTGGCGCTGAACCCTGTAAGAGGATACAGAGACGAATGAGACGTAGTTTGTACCTCTAGGAGCTCAAAGTGTCAGTGAGTGCTCCTCCAACTTCGGTACCCCAGTACAAGCAGAGGACCGAGCATCGCCCACAGAGCCCAAGGCCCCGGGAGCGCTGTGCATTGGCCGCAAGTGAGCCTTTTCTCTGAAGTCTGCGATTCTGGCTCAAAATGCCCGTCTGTAGAGTGCTTTTTGCCAGAGCTCCCCTAGATATATCTATATCTATATCTTTATGTGTATCTATAGATATCTCTATATCTATCTATCTATCCATCTATCTAACTATCTATCTATCTATCTATCTATCTATCTATCTATCTATCTATCTATGTATCTATGGATTTCTCTCTCTCTTTCTATATATATATTTATATATATATGGTGATTTTATAACAAAAGGCTGTGTTTTCCTTAGACATTTGAGATCAGACAGGCCGCTCCTAGCACCTCCACCTCCCCGCAGTGTGGACACCGGGCGTTCCAGAGCCACAATTCAGCATGATCTCCTTTCATCCCAGAGGCCCCGGGGCTCCTTCCTCAGGCCTCGGCTCCTTCCCGCTTTCCGCAGTGGAAATCAGACTTCAGGACGGAAGCAGACACCTCCCTCGCCCTCACCTTTCTGCCTGGGATGGTCGTCATGGTCCCCGTGGACGCATTCAAAATGAAGAAATGAAAGGCTCAGAGAGCTGATCACAAAGCTCCTAAGGCACGGAGGCCGAATTCAGACCCACAGCTGTCTGCAGTGTCTCCCAGCTGAACTCTTTCCAGCGGGTGACGGCCCCCATGGACGGAGGGGCCAAAGCATCCCTGGCTACGCTCTCTGTGGGTGGCCGTGGACCCTGCAAGAGGATACAGAGACGAATGAGACGTAGTTTGGACCTCTAGGAGCTCAAAGTGTCAGTGAGCGCTCCTCCAACTTCGCTACCCCAGTACCCGCAGATGACCGAGCATCGCCCACAGAGCCCCAAGGCCCTGGAGGGCTGTGCATTTGCCGCAAGTGAGCCTTTTCTCGGAAGTCTGCGATTCTGGCTCGAAATGGACGTCACCAGAGAGCTTTTTGCCAAAGCTACCATATACATATATATGCATATATATGTTCATCTATATGCATATATATGTATATGGTGGATTTCGAAGGAAACCTGCGTGGACCCCTGGTCTA
>NW_024345631.1:0-330 GCF_902729225.1 Pteropus medius | reverse complement strand
GTACTCCACTGTTTGGATGTACCACAATTGTTTATCCGTTTATTTATTAATAGATTATGGTTGCCAGTTTTTGGAGATGACAAATAGAACTTCTGTAAACATCCCTGAACAGGTTTTTTATGAATATAAGTTTTATTTCTCTAGAATAATTACATAAGAGCAAAACTGCTGGATCATATACTAAGAGTATGTTTCATATAGTCAGTAACTGTTCAGATATATCCACATATTACATTTTTTCAGACCTTCTGCCTATCATACCTCTCGTCTATCACTTGTCTTTTCCTGAAGTATACAGCCATTAGAATTTTAATTAGTGAATAATCTATT
>NW_024345630.1:0-388 GCF_902729225.1 Pteropus medius | reverse complement strand
CTTGGTTGACCTCACAGATCACAAGGACCTTGTCAGCTTACAAACCCTTATTTTATATTGTTTATGCCTACAGCACCTGATCTTCCTAGGTGGTCTCCTATCCAAGTACTAACAAGGCCTGATCCTGCTTAGCTTCCAAAATCAAATGGGATGAGGCTTGTTCAGGGTAACATGGCCGTAGACTGGACTGTATATTTTAAATAGGTGAATTTTATGTTATATGATTTGTATCTCAATCAAACTGTTTAAAAGATAGACCCTCTAAAAGATAGACCCTCACCCAATATTCTTGCCTCAGTTGGATAGAAAGGAGACTTTCTCCAGTTTCACTAGTGGAAGATGACTCTTCTCCTTCTTCTTCTCCTCCTCCTTCTCGCCCTCCCCCTCC
>NW_024345629.1:0-414 GCF_902729225.1 Pteropus medius | reverse complement strand
CGAGCCAGAATCGCAGACTTCCGAGAAAAGCAGCCCACTCATGGCAAATGCACAGCCCTCCCCAAATTTAAATTTGGCATGATGCCTGTCATCCATGGGTGCCTGGGGTAGCTTGCTGAGGAGCACCTACTGACTTTGAGCTCCTAGATGTACAAACTACGTGTCATTCGTCTCTGCATCCTCTTGCAGGGTTCAGGGCCGCCCACAGACAGCGTACCCGGGGATGCTTTGGCCCCTCCGTCCATGGCGGCTGTCAACCGCTGGAACGAGTTCAGTTGGGAGACACTGCAGACAGCTGTGTGTCTGAATTCCGCCTCCGTGCCTTAGGAGCTTTGCGATCAGCTCTTTGAGCCTTTCATTTCTTCATTTTGAATGCGTCCCCGGGGACCATTACGACCATCCCAGGCTGAAAGG
>NW_024345628.1:0-870 GCF_902729225.1 Pteropus medius | reverse complement strand
AAACATAGTAATTATGATTTACTAACTAGAAGCCTGTTGGTAGAAACCTGTATTATGATGTCCCCCAGCTGAAGATGGCGAGACTCGGCTCGAATCTTTTGGGGAACTAGATGGCCCCAGTTTAATTCCGTGTCCTAGCGTGCAGAACGCGACTTCTGTTCAAAAGTACTTAAAGTCTCAAAATCTAAACAAACCCACAAACAACTCCCTCACCCCTTAGCATATCTAAGGTGATGATTTCATGGCAAGTGCAGAAAATGTAAACAATTTTCAGCAAATAATGCCAACTAACGATGGAGAAGAAACTTCCCATTAAAATTATTCATATTTTAAGCCCGCTTGATAATAATTTATTGAGGAAAATGGTTTCTTTGAATGCAAAATCATTGGGTAAAAGATTGTTTTCCTGGAATAACAGATAGGATGGTGTAAGTTTAGTTAGAAATATGGCAATTCAAAATACACTTACTAAAACTCACTAGCAAATATCATAGCTTAGCCTAGCCTACCTTAAATAGGCCCACTGCGCTTATATTTCGGTATATATGCAGTAATTCCATACCTCTTCTTCTCATCGAAAAAAGGAGACACAGTTGAGTGTTTTGTATACACGATTGGATGCGGAAACCCGAAACGCGATGTCCAAAAAACACTGCAACGCAAAGGATACTACATGTCGGCAATTGACCCCCGTGTACGTTGGGCCGTTGGGGTGCTGAGTCTCTCTTTCGCTGTCCAGCACCACAAGAGATAATCATACCTCAAATGGCTAGCCAGGAAAAGAGGAAAAATCAAAATTTGAGGTACATTTTCCAATGAATGTGCATCATTTTCGCACCATCGCAAGGTCCAAAAGTCGTTAAGTCAATC
>NW_024345627.1:0-520 GCF_902729225.1 Pteropus medius | reverse complement strand
AAAAAAAAATATTGTGTTGGCTGGAATTAACAAAAAGGCAAAGTAATACAAAACTCGGCAAATTTTCTCCAAAAAGCAATGAAAAAGCTTGACAAAGTTGTGAAAAACAACCATCTCTGAACGGCGAAAATTAACCAAGGCACATAGCAAGGTGAGGAGCATTTATTCAGGAAAACTAAACCTCGGCACCACCCCCCCTCCCAGTGTCGCCGTGGCCTCGTCCACGCGCCGGGGACCCTCGGGAAAGCCCCGGACCGTGAATTAAATTCACTCTCGCCGAGGACTGTGGTGTCGCGTCCCGGAGGGAAGGTCACGTGACAGCGGCCACCAGCCTCGCGTCCGAGGGCAGCATGGGGACCAGTCCCGAGGAGGGCGGGCGGCCGGACACTCCCCGGCCTGGGTGGCGACCCCCGGGTCCGCGGTCCCGCGACGCTGCGACTGTCACGCGCACGACGGCGTCGGCATCGCGGAGGAACGAGGCCCGCGGGCTGGTGCGGGCGCGGGGTTCGGGGCCCGGGGC
>NW_024345625.1:0-534 GCF_902729225.1 Pteropus medius | reverse complement strand
TGACATATATTGTTGATGGAATCTGCAAGTCCTTCCAGGTCATTCTGCGGTTTGTTTATTTAAAGTGTGGACGGTCACCACCGAGTGCTGGCGGGGACGCGGCCCGGGGCAGCCGCTCTGGAGGACAGTGTGGCGGCTTCTTGCAGAGCTAAGCATGCTCTCACCCTGCGACCCCGCAGTCATGCGCCCCAGCGTCTCCCCAAAGGAGCTGAAGACTGTCACACAAAGCCTGCACGTGGACGGTCCCGGCGGCTCCACTCACAGCTGCTAAGGCTGGGAAGTGACCAACGCGTCCTTCAGCAACGGACAGATGGACCCACTGGTCCTCCAGAGAGCGGCGCGTCACTCAGCACGCAAAATGAATGAGCCAACGAGCCGAGGAAGGAGACGGAGGGACGTTAAGTGCGCGTCACGGGACCTGGCTCGGGGCGACCACTTCCCCGGCTTCTGGGGATTATGAAACTTCGTGGGACCTTACATCTTCCTTCTATTATCGTGTGCCGTGACGTAATGGGTTTCTCCAGGTTATTTGTG
>NW_024345624.1:0-983 GCF_902729225.1 Pteropus medius | reverse complement strand
ACATGGGCCAGGTGCCTGCTGTTGGCCTGGCCAGGTGGAGGCGACGGAGGATGAACAGGCAGCTTCGTGAGGTGGGACAACTGCCGTGATTGGCTCCTGGCACCGGGGGAAAGAATGGTGGGCAGTCTTGGCCAAGCTGAGTTTG
Source organism: Pteropus medius (assembly GCF_902729225.1). Classification (NCBI taxonomy): domain Eukaryota; kingdom Metazoa; phylum Chordata; class Mammalia; order Chiroptera; family Pteropodidae; genus Pteropus; species Pteropus medius. The sequence continues at coordinate 838 of NW_024345624.1, read as the reverse complement.
GGGGCCATGGGGAGGGGCACCCCAGCTTATCCCTGGACAAAGCCCATTTTCGGGGACAGCAACATGAAATGAAAAACACTGATTCGCCTGGGGAAAAAACGGACGCTTCCCTGCCCTCTCGATCCACGCGTCCTGCCACTGCGGCTCTGTCTGCATGAAGGAAGGAGAATTAGAAGGACTTCTCTGCGGTCAGGCAGACCTGGGTTTCACCGCTGGGTGGCCTTGGGTCGATCGCGTGACCTCTCTCAGCCACAGTGGCCTTATCCGGGCAAAGGTATGGACAAAATGTACACAGTGGTTATAGCACCAGCTCACTGTGTCAGGCGTTGCTATGTGCCCGTCACCGATTCGTGCACATTATCTCATGGGATCCTTGCAACAACCCCATGAGATTGGTACAATTATGCAGGACCAAGACTAGGGAGAGATAAGTGAGGCGCTTGCGGCAGGCGCGAAATTTATGGGGGTGCCAAGAACCTCAATAATCAAGAAAATCTTCCAGTGCAATTTTTAAAAAGTAAATGCAAAAAATTTGTGATGAACCAATTATCAAAATTTTAAACAAGACAGCATCCTGCCCTGCGCCCGTGTGACGTGGCCTCATGCGCCTCGCCCTAATCCTGGCCCTGTCTCGCCCCCAGTTTGCAGATGAAGACACTGAGGCTCAGGGAGGCTACCTCTCCTCCTGCCACATAATCCAGGGCCTTCTAATTGAGGTGTAGTGACAAGACAGGCTGCCTTCATTCCGCTCTGAATGGTCCTCTGTGGGCCTGTGTTCATTCGCCCCTCGCAGGGGACAGGAAAACAGAAAGTGAATAGCGCGGAGGCGGAGGCGGAG
>NW_024345623.1:0-507 GCF_902729225.1 Pteropus medius | reverse complement strand
ATTCAGCAGAGCTGTGTCGGGGCCTGCAGTCAGTGACCTGTGCTCCGAGCTGGTGGCTGCCCGGGGTCACCTGCTGGGCGGGAGGGCACCCTCCCTGGTGGGTCTGACTGCAGGAGGGGCCTCCCCGGGTCCAGGCTGCCATTCCCAGCCCCCCAGGTGCCGTCCCCACGTCCCCCGGGGCCGTCCCCATGTCCCCCGGGGCGTCGGCACAGGGCCCCACCTGCGTCTGTCTCACCTCCCGCTCATCTGTCTCACCTCCTGCTCCCCGCAGGTACGAGGCAGAGCTCAGCCCCGTGGAGCACAAGCTGAGCGCTCGGCGGTCTCCGCTGGCCCAGAGGCCCTTCTTCGAGGCGCCATCTGCACTGGGCTCCGTCGACCTGTACGACTACGAGTGTGGAGACGACGACCTGCCGCCCTCGTGACCATGGCCTCGAGGGACTGCCCGCGGCCATGCGCAGGGTGCAGCGGCTTCTGTGTCAAAACAAACAAAGCAGTTTGGCAGTGGGC
>NW_024345622.1:0-350 GCF_902729225.1 Pteropus medius | reverse complement strand
CCCCCCTGCATTATCCCGGCTTCGGGCTGCAGCTGCCGCTCTGACCGTCCCCAGCTGTGCCACGTTTCCCCGTCTGCATTTCTCTACCTGAGGGTGAGGCCGAGCCCCAGCGCGCGCGTGTGTGCGCATGTGTGTGCGCGTGTGCATGTGTGTGTGCGCGCGTGTGCGCGTGTGCGCGCGCGTGTGTGGTGTAAGCCAGGTTCCTTCATTTCCAAACAGTGCTGTTGACAAATTCTCACGCCGCAGCAGCCGCCCACGGAAACCACACAGAGCAGCCAAGCGCGCAGGTTTCCGCTGCGGGAGCATTTTCGCGGTGCTGCAGTCACCACCACAGTCTGGTTTTGGAACAG
>NW_024345621.1:0-309 GCF_902729225.1 Pteropus medius | reverse complement strand
GGATGATCTCTGTGATGTGTCACTTTCAGTTCTAAAATTCTGAAAATGGATAATGTTGCTCTGATAGATTTCATTTGTTTAAAAGACGGTAAAGAATGGACAAACTTGAAATAAGGGTATGAGCTGCCAAAAGTAAAGGGAGCCAGTGAATTTGGACCTCATTTTCTACTTTACACAATGCTCAGAGTGTTGTTGTTGTTGTTGTTGTTGTTGTTGTTGTTTTTATTATTACCTCACCGCAGTTTATATAATAATATCTGTCTCATGTGAATGCTTGAGAAGCATGAATACAAACTGCAAATAGTGAAT
>NW_024345620.1:0-697 GCF_902729225.1 Pteropus medius | reverse complement strand
AGGCAGAACGGCAGGTGGGCGAAAGCTTTGAGACCCTTTGATGTGCTCTCGCTCTGCTTTGGGGAGCTAAAGTAACCAGCCGGTCCCCTCACAAAGAACTTTCCTGGCAAAGCTTGCTTTCAAAAATCTAACATAGATTTGAGGCTATTACTACAGCTATACAGGGAGGTCAGTGGGGAAAAAGCAGTTTGTGTTCTCAGAAACCAGGTTTTGCGCGGTGGCAGGCACCGGCCGTCGTCGTGTCGCCTGCGGTAGGAAAGGGTGGAATGACCCGAGTGAAGGCGGGTCTTTTCCACGACGCTCAGGAACCCTTGCTCGTTGACGTCTCCATCCCCATCAGCTTCTTCGGTTCCTTCCTGCAGCTCCTCCTCACCGAGCTTCTCGCCCAGCTCCTCGCCTACACGTTGTAGGTTTTTGAACGAAATTGTTCCAGTTTCATCACCATCGAAGAGCTTGAAAGCTTCCTGGATTTCTCCTTTGGTATCTTTCTCAGACATTTTTCTGAGTCATCATGGTCAAAAAGTCATTTTTCCTGTCACTTCCTTATCAATTTTACGTATCATTTTCTCGATCTCTTCTTTCTTGGGTTCGAAGCCCAGTGTCCTCATTGCCACCTTAAATTCCTTAACATCTATAGTCCCAGTTCCGTCAGCATCGAAGAGCTCGAAAGCTTGCTGGGTTTCTTGCATCTGAGCTC
>NW_024345619.1:0-895 GCF_902729225.1 Pteropus medius | reverse complement strand
GTGCTGTCAGGGCCTGAGTGTCTGGGGAGTGCCACGGTGGCTCCCAAGGTCAGTCCTTTGCTCCCACGGCAGTTGCACACGCAGGCACACGCGTCCTTCGTGGGGTTGAACGGTGTGTGTACACGTCTCCAGGGCACAGTGAAGCGGACGGAGCTGCCCTCAGGGTCGGTCAGTCACACGGCGCGTGGCGCAAGGACTTTCGTCTGAATGGGCACTCGAAGGATATGAAACGACACCCGCCCCACGAAAGCGAAACACGCCGCGCGAGGGCTGTGCGCGTCCCTTACGACGCCCCATCCTGCAGCTCGGGGCTGTGCAGCATTAGCCATGGGCACTGGCATATTCGCTGTCTTTCTAAATAGCGCCGATGTCACGCGCATGTAGATGAAGCTGATTCTGAATGACCCCGTCGGCATGGCCGCATTAAACAGCAAACGGTGTTCGGGGCATGATCTGTGATGAAGAACACGAGCCGACAAATATAACTGCTTTGTTGCATTTTGGACACATGGTGTTGATGTTAAGGTATAGTATACGATAAAAATTCTGTGATAGGAAGCAGGTATCTATTTAAGACACATTTTGCATGCTGAAGAAATATTTGCTGTATCATAGGGGGAAAATGGGAAAACGCCTTTCCCCACCCTGGCCCACCACTCACAAGAACCCCGAGCTTGGGAAAAGGGTCACTGCATGACTAGCCCACACGGCTACATTTATAGTCTGTTTGGTTCCAGAAAAGACCCCTGATGACTTAGAGAGAGAAGGTGTGCGCCACCTCCATGTTACCGCCGTCCAGAGCAAGGCGGAGCCGAGGGCTCTCGCTGGAGAAGCTGCCCAGGGCGGGGGCTTCTGCCGGCAGAGTCCACACCCTTCCGCGCTGACCGCTGACCGC
>NW_024345618.1:0-590 GCF_902729225.1 Pteropus medius | reverse complement strand
GTATGGATTAAATAGTCTGCGACCTGAGTTCATGCAGGTAATAGATATGTACCTATGTGGATTCCCATAAACTGAGTTGGGTTCAACAGAGTAAAATGATTTCGCTTATTATGATGTTTGTTATTATAAAAGCTGATTCCGGAATTTAAAAGTTATCTTAAAATAAAGATGCCATATTTGAGTATTTATTTACAACATAGTGGAGACGATTATGATGATAAGAAATTACATTGGGATTGAATTTTCCAAGTTACAAAGGTTCCAATGTATCCCCATTGATAATAAGTCACCTTTCCTTCACTCTTTGACCATTAGGAATTACGTGTCAGTGAAGAAGCCAAGTATATACGCTGATTAGCAATATACCATCATCAATTAAGGAAAAATACTGCTCAAAATACTTGACTTGTTGACACATTGACAACATTATCTCCTCTCTGTGTCCATTCTCCAATCTGTGTCCATTCATTCCAAAAGCAAAGATTATCTTCACTAATATCATTGGATTAAGCTGCTCATTTGGCATTTATTCTTTATTTAATATTCAGACGAAAGATAAAGTAAACCTAATTTTAACGGCTCATGCCTTT
>NW_024345617.1:0-616 GCF_902729225.1 Pteropus medius | reverse complement strand
AGTATAAAATTAGAAAACGTTCATCTATTTGTTTTCAAGTTTTGGTGCCTTGGGCAGGTCACCAGCACTCTAATTGTAATTAATTTTGTTCTCTCTCTGCCCTGTATTCTGATATGAGTGCCTTCAGGATAGACACGGTACATACTTATCTTTAGAGCCCTGTGCTTGTTGTCAGGCTCTAGCAGGTCCTGGGTAGGTATTTGTGGAAAGAAAGAGTAAGTGGAGGAAGCAACCCAGGTGTCCATGAGGGATGAATGGATATGCAAATGTGGTCCGCACCTACAATGGAAGATAATTCAGCCTGAAAAAGGAAGGGCATTCTGGCACATGCCACAGCATGAAAGAACCCAGAGGACGTTATGCTAAGCCAAAGAAGCCAGTCACCAAAAGAAAATTACTTGAGATGCCTACGATACTCACCTTCGCTGAGACAGAAAGGAAAAAGACAGTGTCCGGGGCCTGGGAGGAGGGGTGGGGACAGAAGCTTTGGAAAATTCCAGGTTCTGCTCTCTTGCCACTGTCCCCATCCTAACCTGCTGTGTCTGGTGTCCAGATGTTGTATCTTTTCCAAAGCTCCCCAGGTGGCCGTCAAGTGTGGCCAGAACTGTGACCCGCA
>NW_024345616.1:0-425 GCF_902729225.1 Pteropus medius | reverse complement strand
CCGAGCATCGCCCACAGAGCCCCAATGCCCCGGGAGGGCTGTGCATTTGCCGCAAGTGAGCCTTTTCTCGGAAGTCTGCGATTCTGGCTCAAAATGGCCGTCACCAGAGAGCTTTTTGCCAAAGCTACCACATACATATATATATATATGCATATATATATATATGTATATGGTGGATTTTCGAAGGAAACCTGCGTGGACCCGTGGTCTACCACAGAAGACAGGCCGCTCCTAGCACCTCCACCTCCCCGCAGTGGGGACACCGGGCTTTCCAGAGCCACAATTCAGCATGATCTCTTTTCATCCCATGGCCCCGGGGCTCTTTCCTAAGGCCTCGGCTCCTTCCCGCTTTCCGCAGTGGAAATCAGACTTCAGGACGGAAGCAGACACCTCCCTCTCCCTCCTCTTTCTGCCTGGGATGGTCG
>NW_024345615.1:0-10212 GCF_902729225.1 Pteropus medius | reverse complement strand
ATATGTAAATTTTTTATTTTGCCAAGTTTTATATCTTTCTCAATTTGTTCCTATTCCAACCTTATTCATCTAAGTTTTTTGGATCTGTTTTTCTTCATTCATCAATATGTTAGAGTTCTTTACACATCCGGAGATTTTGATTTAAATTTTTAGCATGTCTTGGGTTTATTCACTTCCTGTGGTAATAGAGTATTTCAAATTACTAAGAACTTCATTATCTTTGTCTTTTTGTACATTACTGAAATCATAAAAGGCCATGATCATCTACGAAAAAAATCCTGGGAATAAATAAAATGAAACAAATCCAAAAAAATCTGTAAGTTTACAAAAACTAGTATAGTTTCCACATCAAGGTTCAAGATATACCTAATCCTTTGATAGCTATTATTCCTATTCATTAGAATGTATTTTAGTGAAGCAAGATATTTCTTGGCCTATTTTTGAAAAAAACAACATGTAATGTCTCTCTGAAGTTTTCAGATGTACAGTGAAATACGAACTAACGAATGTGAATTCTATCCTTGTTATATAAGTAATCTTTCTCCAGGATTACTGGTTTCATTAATGTAAATTAATTAGAACTACTGGAGATTCTCCCATTCTTTATCATATATTTGGAATTAATTTTATTTCATAATACATTTTAAACTAATCTAGCGCTTCATTCTTACAGTCGATATAAATAGGCAGTTCCAAATAACAATATATTTAGAGAAGTATGAATAAAACATTTTAAAAGGCTCATTTTAATCAGTTTTGCTTAGATATGTGTTATAATGTCAGGTCAGTAGAACACAAAGTTACCTGGAGGTTTAAGAAATTACAGAACATTTTCAGAAAAAAGTATTCCTTATTTGCCTGAAATATCTTTGAGATTATGTCTTGCAGTGCAGTCTGCACTTTCAAAAATAAATCTGAGATTTTTAAATTGAGTGTCAATATTTCAGAGAAATCTCTACCAGATGATGCTAAATAAAGTTATGAAACATAATATAGCAAAGTACACAAAAATATCACTACTCTACTTCATATAAAACCTGCTATACAAAACGCACGCTTAACGCTAAAGATAATATTCCATATCATACTCTGGATTATTACACATTTAATCATCTGAAAGACATGCAGGAATTAAATAAATTTATAATGCTACTAGAGTGTGATCAGTCTTTGAAATATATGCACCGCCAGTGAATTGAGGAAAGGAAAAATGATTTGGCTACTGACCAAATAAACTATTTTTCCTAATGTATCATGTCCAAGAGCTTAAAACGTGTAAAACTCCTCAAACTTTTTCCTTGAGGAAATTTTCAGTTACGTGAGCCACTTTTCATCTACTTTGAAGGGCTTGAAATTCCTCATTCTCTAATCATATCATCCTCATTCTCAAATACATATAAATTTGAAAAATATAGTTCCATTTCCATTGGAAGCAGTCCAAATTAAGGCAATCTTAATTAAATTACATTCAAATTAACAAGTGTAAGTGGAATTACTACTATATGAATGAAATGTTTTGAGATCTCCTTTTTGTGACAATAAAAAAGACTGATTTGTGTAGAGAAGGGGTAGAGTAATAGAAACAAAGTAAAACTTAAAAATGCAAATATCTTAACATGTCATTTGTGTCTACATAAATAGACTTGCGTTTGACCACTTGTACTAAGAGCAACAAATTAAAAGTTGTACTTGTTTAGAACAATAAAGTCAAATATATATCAGAAATTGGTGTTAATACCTCCCAGCTCTCAACTTAAACAGGAGAAAAATGTAGGCTTAAAATGCTCAGACTCTTAGAAACAGAGTATTTAGTAGTCACTTGTTTGCATATACCCCACAGAATTCCAAAAGAGATATGAAGTCTTTTCTAAAACTACATAGTATATAAGAATATAAATATAACTAAAGGGAAGGAAAGCAAAGATTACAATGGGAACCAGAGCAAAAGTTATCATAATACATGTTATCATAATACATGCATTCAACTTGTAAAATTGCAAAGATGAATCCAATATTTGAATCTGAGGCTCAAGTAGATCAAAAGGAAAACATTATTAGCTACAACATAGGCTGTGCCTATATAACAAAAACATATCAGTTGTTATGAAAAAACAATTTTATTGACATTTGTTTTCTTCAGGGGGGTAAAATTAATGAAAAAAATTGTGATAGATGTGTCACTTTCACAAAGATATTATCAAATCTAAGCTCCTAATTCTGACAAGAATGGACATTTCTAGGGAAATGATGGGTCATGTTACATTGAATATTATAATCAGACTCAAGAAAGTTATTGAAGAAATATTCGACTTATCTGAAAATAGATAATTAATTCAAGTATTACAAGGAAAGTCTTGATTAAATAGGTAAAAGGACATGGCTATATGTAAAAATAAATGAACATATAACATTTTAAATGAATACCAATTTGAGATGTTCACCTTATGGTGTAATATGGCAACTCCTTCGATGAAATTTGAATTCTAATAGAAAAAATTGGCACATAAATATATGCAACAGTATAACATGTTTAAGTATCAAATTAGACACATGGTAGATTAGTTGTAGGGTCATAGCCAAGAAGACAATGAGCCCTAAGGCATCTATATATATTCTCTTTGTGTAAGGCACTAACTGTACAAGGTCAGCTGGCATAGCAATCACAAAGATAAACATGGTTAGTAAGATCTCCTGAGATAGTACTCTCTTGAAACAATGAGAAGTGTTTGTATAAAGCTGGGTGTCTCATAGTTGGCAAAGGAGGATCAAAAATAATATTTTATGAGACCTTAATTCAGACTGGTACTGTTTATCTCTCCATTAGATAGAGCAACTAGGAAGAAAATTGACACAAAATATCATACTAGCTTCCAGTTACAAAGACCACCAAATCTGTGATACATAAATGATGCTTTGGATTTCAAAATTAAGTAATCTAGACTATTTGAATTTTAAAAGTAGCTATCACATCTAATAGTATTTTTAGAGCACTTGGCATTTTCCCCACAGCCATTATTTTCCTAAGGTAAATAACATACAAACTATCAAAAATGTTTAAAGACATTCAAGAGTTCCTAGTTCTAAAGCAATATTGGCATAATAGAAGACAACAGTGGCCAGGAGTAATAAAATATAGAATCTTATATAGATTTTAGAGCAGACCCAGGCCTATATCCAATTGCTTAACTCTCAGCCCAGTGTTCTTCACCTGGAAGCTATAGAGCATAGTCTCCAGGTCAGAGTGCATGGCTGCAAATCTTGTTCTCACCACTGAGTAGTTGTATACCATGGATAGGTTACATTTGTTTCTGTGACTCAGTGTTCTCTTCTGTAAAGTGAGAATAATCATAGTAGCTATCTCGTGGGATTTTCGAGGGGAATAATTGAGTTAATTTTTTGAGGAGAATTTAGAGGACCTAGCATAGCATTATTGGAGTTTACTGTGGGCCCCTCTAAATATGGCAATGTTGTCTATTAACACTTTGAATTAAAATTATGTGAAAAGCATTCAGCACATAGAGGACACTTTCTTTATCCCTTATGTCCCTCTGAAAGGAGAATATAACCATCCCATGTGAAAATTACCTTCCCTGCTCCAGAAGGTAAGCAAACCTTGTTTTTTTTTTTGTTTTGATTTCTTTTTTTACCAATTTACTACTCCAAGCCCAAACTCAAATTATTCCTTACTAATTAAGCACACAAACCCAAATGTCTTTATCCGGTCAAATTCTCATCAATTTATTGTTTCATCCTCTAAAATGTACAAAAGCCATCTGCTTTGGTCATTTCCTTAGGTCCCATATTTCCGAGGCCTCCTTACATACATACATAATAAAATTTGATTTTCTTCTGTTATTTTTTTTTCATGTCAATTTAATTCTTAGAGCAGCCAGAAGAACCTATAAAGGTAGAGGAAAAATACTACCTCCCCAATAGCGTAATCATGAGGTAAGAGTTTGCTATCTGCCGCGTCCTCTTTCTACCCCACTGCGTGACAAGGTCCGGAGATGGGGACAGAGGCTTTAAGGAATGCATCGTCAAGAATGAGGACGTGTCATGTGTTTAGGGATAATTGGTTTCTTAGAAACGATCCTATTAACAGGGGGAATTTGGGTAGCACAAATTCTAGTAAGTGTAAACGCTGTACAAATGGATTTCCTCAAAATTGGCTCTGAGGAAAACATAGTAAATTCCCTGAGTATGGAATCAGCTCTAGTCACCCTGACGAGTCCAGAATGCGTAAACCCTTTATTTGAACAATTATTAAGAGAAATTCCTTTTGACACGCCTCTTAAAGATGTTATGAATAAATTATAACAAGCTGAATTACTAGAACCAGTTTATACTCCTGTTCCCACGCAGTTAGTAGAAAAATTAGTAAAGGATAAGAAATTTACTCATAAGCCTGTGCCTACTATGGAAGAGCCTCCTTTTGTGGCCTAGTGGATAAATAGAAAACTCTGGTATCCACCTAGGGGGTGCTAATAATATGAAAAGATTACCTGATCTTCCTTTGCCTTATACAGAAGTTTATAATAAAGATAGTATACATATAGTGAATAAAGATGGAATTCATGTGCCTTATAGTAATTTAAGTTTCATAGAAAGGCTGGCTAGGTCAGGACCTCCTTGGTGCTTAAAAAACAAAGGAACAGAAACTTAGCTTATGAAAGCAGCTTTGTAAAACTGATTTTTATAAATATTTCCTCATTACTGCACCAAGGAAACTTTTGAACAGCTATGAGAAAGGTTCAGCTTGAACTTTAGATATAGCATAAATCAAATAGCATTTAAAAGATTTCTTCAGGCAGAAAGAAGAACAATGTCTGCCCACAAGCCAATGCTTGCTGTTATGAATACATCTATCTATCATCTTTACTTAAATCAAACTGTATCTTACGTAATAGATATAAGAATTAAATGTTTAGATTGTTCCATCAGGTAGTTCTGTTCTAATGATTGAGAGAAAAATGTACTAGTTAATCATGAATATTAATAATAATATACTCTATAAGATTTTCTGCTTAGCCTAACCACAGAAATTTAACTCCCTGCTACCTTAACTACAAAGTATAATCAAATGCCAAAATAAAAAGTATAAAAGTTGTACTCAAATCACAATAAAACAGAACAGTGTCACACTGCCTCTGAGTTGTGTAGTCGACTGTCTCCCGCGCCGACGCCTTGCCCACCTTCGGGGCCCCCTGGATCCTGTTGTGGCTGGACCGTGGCAGCTATCAGTATCACTTTTGACATGAGTCAGGAGTAAGTCTGGCCTAGGAAAAGATGCGACACTGGGGAAACACATGTATGTGCTACAATTGTTTTCAAGTAGTGGCCTGCCTCCAGAGAAGGTTAAATCAGAATCTTCTCGGGGATTCTGACATATACTCCTTTCAGGCTGAGAAGCAGAGGTATGGCCCACAGTGAGCATCACTGCTAAATTCTTGTAATTGGAACTGGTATCACTGATGATGTGTTGGAGAATAAATGTTCAATACCACAGTTACATAATCAAGAAATATAAACACAGTAACACAAATCTTTGCTTCTAAATGTGAATATGAGATTCAACTCAAAACAAATTAGGAAAATGAATACCACTGTTTAATAACAGCTTTGAAAATAATGGTTTTCATACTCTAACAATATTGGTGATGTTCCTCTCCACCTTTGGAGTTTTTCTTGTACTGTGCTAAAATATACATCACATGAAAGTTACCATTTTAACCGTTTAAAGTGTACAATTCACTTACATTAGGTGCAATTGCACTGTTCTGAAAACGTTAACATGACCTGAACAGTCATAATTTTGATTAAGAAACTAAATCCCTACATATTTGTATAAACAAAAGCCTTATTTACTTAGTTTTTGGTCTAGTTTACTAGAATGTTAATTGTGTATGGACAGAGGGACAGTCTATTTGCTTTTTCTCTATATATTGTTTGCACATACTGCATGAGACTATGAAACAGAAAACACAGGTGACTAATTCCTAACCCACAGAAATGTCAAGTAATATACGTGTTTTTTAACTTATTAAGTTTGTTTTAATATTGTTATGCTTCACTAGATCGTTGCACACATGGCTTCAATAATAAGAGCATTGAATTGTTAACTTATGACAGATCAAATTACATACAACTTAAGTTTGATACGAAAAAAACAGATGTTAGTTATATTCTGGAATAATTTTCTCAAACTAAATTTCTTTTTTGTAGAATTAGATGTTGCTTCAATTGTTTATTTGTCTGTCTTGTTACAATGTGTGAAAAGGGCTAAATTTGGTGCTTTCCAGAGTTTCTTGATCCTTATAAAGTACAGAAATCTAAAGTCTGCAGCTAGTGAAATTTTAGCTTTAACATAGAAAATGTCATCTTTTCTTTCAAACTTTAAAGGTAATATTTTTTGTGTATTTTCTACAATCTAGATGACCTAATTTACAAAAAGTTCTAGGGGAAAATAAAGATGAAGATATTGAAAAGATATTAATACAGAACATTAATGTATATTGATAGATGTATTAATATAGTGATATATAATGATGAAGATAAATTCAATAGATTTAATACATATTAATTTATGTGGAGACAAAAGTGAATAAGAAAACCTTGAGGGTTGTAGTATACCATTATATAATATGATTACAATGTAGAAGAGTGCCATATGTCATAGGATTTTTTAAATAGTATGAGATGCTGCAGTTAATATTTCCATCCAGTCAGCAGCTAAATGGTTGCTAGCACTCTTTTCTTCCACATCAGTGGCAGAGACCACAAGGTATACAAAATTCTCTTTCCCACTAAGCCCAATCCTTGTCAAGATACCTTCTAATAATGTAAAGGAAAGCATTATGTGTCACATCTGTCTAAAAGAGTTTTTAGCTCAATTTCAATTGAAGGGCAGCAGAATATGCCACCCCAAATTACAACAGTAGAAGTTTAGGTCATACCACCCCAAAATATGCCACTTTGGTATATTGATTACTCTGAGCTTTAGGCACTTAAAAAACAGCAAATTTGGGGAGAGATTTTCTCTGAACTCCCCTTATCTACTTAAAGACAGATCCCCAAAAAGAACACAATTGTTAAAGATCCTGTCTCCCTAGGAGCTTCTTCAACTAGCAAAGATTGATTCTCATCACAGGAGAACAGACTAGAAGTGGACATGACACCCAGACAAACTTTGTCACAAACTATCAGATCTTCCATATACTCTTCTAAAAACACATTTACCTGTGCAAAGAGCCATTTATTCTCCTAAGAGGCTTATACAGCCCCCTTCTTTTTACCTATTAAGATAATATTTAATCATGAATTCTAAAGCCACCTATTTGAGTTGCTCATTTTTCCTAGGTATCTCCCTTGTATACAAAAAGAATACATGTTAATAAATTTGTGTTTGTTCTTCTCTTGTTAATCTGTTTTTCATTACAGAATCTCAGCAAAGAAATCAGAAGAGTCCAGGGACAATGATTTCCCTCCCCCCACCCCCACATGAGGGACCAAATGCTAAAATTGATGAAGACTCAGAGAACAGTGCATGGAAAATAATGTGAGAGAATAAATATATTCGTAATAATCTCAGCATAAAAACTGACTTTCCAACTTTCACAGCTACCCAAATATGAAGGGGTGAATTCCTCCCAACTGTAAGTTTTTCAAAAGAGACAAGTCGACATTGAGGTAAGAATATTAGAAAAATCAAGTTTTAGATTATTATGCTGACTAAATGATCTCTATGGTATATGTCACCCTTTATATGATATGACTCTAAGAACAGAATTTTGATGAGTAACATTACCCTCTTGTCTTCTACTTCCAGTGAAAATCAAACTGAGGAAAATGGTTTAAATTAAGATATTAGATTGAATATTGATATAGAGAAACTTCTTAGTTACCTGAATAGTAATAATTTGAAATTAATGCTTATTTATGGGGAAGATGGGCTAATACTTGAAATCAATTTATCCAAAAAGATATTGAAGTCATCAGGAGATGATTTTGAGAAAGAAGAGTTGTTTCAATAATAAAAAAAAGAAAACTTAAAGAAAATGCCATTAACCATTAACTCCTTAAGAAATTTACTTCAAGAAAAGGGAAGTGAGAAAAAATAAATAAAAAATTATAAGGGCATACAAAGCCAAAGGCACTGAAATTACTAATATTTTCTTTTTTATAAAAAAAGTAAAACAGAAAGAACCAAATGCAACGATAACAATGCATTAAAATATATATTAGTTACAATTTTTGAATTGTGTGTTGGTTATATGTTTCTAAATAATGAGAATGTTCTTTATAATTCTATGAGATATTAATAAATAATATGATTAATAATGTAAATAAATACTATACAGTCTGAACAGTTATATTTTTTTCAAAAGTTTGTAGAGGAACTCAGTGCATCCTGGAAAATGTAGATGTTCAGTTAACAACAGATAAAGCAAATAATGTTGCGATCCTCCATTTACCCTAATTAAATGACTCAAGTAAAGACTGATTAGAAGAGATCATGAAATAACAAAATGAGTCTGTTTCAACTATGACAACTGCCATAGAGAACAAAGAGAATCAAGTGCATACTTATCTTAAGAATTACTGTACATCTGGCCATTATAAATGTAAACATCTGTACGGGTCAAATTGCTTTCCCATTATGAGAGTCCTCCTACCTTGAAAAAATCACTTGAAGACAGACCATCAGGAAACAAGTTTAGTTTACAGGATTTGAGAAAAGACAAAAATCAAATTTTTTTCCTACACATAAAAAATATCCCAATATTATAAATTATAAACAGGAAAAATAATGACAGAAAATTCTGTTCTAATCTTGACAAGCTAAATTAGTACACTTAGTTTACAGTGGTCTTTGTAAAATTCTTGACTAATATTACCACCTTCCTTCTTTATTTATTTTTCAAAGAACCCTTAGCAGAAAGGAAGTTTTTAAATATGGAAACAGAGAAATAATAATTAAGTATGCAAAATGAAGGTTTGGTTTTCTGTTGTATTGCTACTATTGCTTTGGTAAGCCAACCTGCTAATTATCTGTCAATAAAAGTTAGCTGGTAACCCAATAGGTTTTTCTTCATTAGTTATTATTAAAGTATTTACAATTATATCTATTATAAAATTAGAAAATATAATAACAGGTCTGTTGCTATATTCCAGCAACCAAGCGTTAGTAGTTGAATGCTTAAATGTTTTTAATTTTCTAAAAAGGGCAATGGATTTTTTTTCTCTGTCTAGGTAGTACATTGGAAAATGTTTTGCCAAATAGTAAATGGCACCTCTCAAGTCTTTCTGATAGCTTCCACAAAGCTAGTTTACATCTAAAACTCTCATTTACACTCTGCCATGCTTTATCTTTCACTTTTTTTCTTCACTTTTGTGATAAAGATGATTGGACTTCTCTGAAAAGGGGAGAAAGCAATTAATTATATTCAAATAGCCAAACTTTAGCTTGAAGTCCAGAAAGCTTTGGTTTAGAATACATGATATCAAAACTTGATAAGCTGAAATAATTTGAAATGATTTAAAACATCCAAAAATCCAATATTGTTTTAAATTCAAAGGAAAAAAGTATTAATTCTTTTATTATTTGAGGAAGAATGTATTCTATTTCCCTAATATATATTTTAAAATGTTTCTGTACTATTACTTCATTAGTTTATGTATCCAATAATATATATTCTTAATAGAAACTAACTTATTTTAGAATATCTACAGCAATCAAAATTTATAATGTGTCTCAAATTACACGTTTAATGTGCTAGTTCTCCACAAACACCATTTTTCTTTTTCCTCAGTAATAGAGGTAGAACTTAGATATAGCTGCCTAATGAGGAATAGCGTTCTTCTGCCTTTTCCAAACCAAGTGTGGACATTTGCCTGGATTTTCAAGAGAAAATATGAGCTGATATAAAATTTGCAACTTTCACCTCACTTGATTCAGAAAATCTGTGGATGTGGATTTCTGCTCCTTTTCCCTTTCCATGGACTGACCTGGCAATGATTGAAGTTATTTTGAAACAGAATACTAAAGATAGTAGGCACTAAATTGGCCAAAGGTCCTGTATGACTACTTGGAAGAACAGCATGCACAAGAGCCACGATCAAGCTGAAACCCACATTTCGGACTGTCACAAGAGCCCAACATACTTGTTTCTTTGTTCTTTAAACCATTGTAATGAAAGGGTTTCTTTTTGCAGC
>NW_024345614.1:0-313 GCF_902729225.1 Pteropus medius | reverse complement strand
TTTTTTTTTTTTTTTTTTTTTTTTTTTTTTTTTTTTTTTTTTTTTTTTTTTTTTTTTTTTCAGCTATCACCTCATGGCAATCATTTTGTCTTTCTTTCATAGTCTTCCTACTTCCCTTTTAGCTTAAACCTTATGGACTAGAAAAATCAATACCTAAAAATTAAAGATTCACTAATTAAATAGGGTTTAATTTAAATTCTGAATACCTGGCTTTAGTGCTGTGGTTTTATGATCGCTATTTTGGTTACTCAACGGACTTTTTTTCTTGATTGGGAATTGTATTAGAAGATACCAAATATGTCTAGACTAGCAG
>NW_024345613.1:0-2703 GCF_902729225.1 Pteropus medius | reverse complement strand
CACCCGCTGGAAAGAGGTCAGCTGGGAGACACTGCAGACAGCTGTGGGTCTGAATTCGGCCTCCGTGCCTAGGAGCTTTGCGATCAGCTCTCTGAGCCTTTCATTTCTTCATTTTGAATGCGTCCACGGGGACAATCACGACCATCCCAGGCAGAAAGGTGAGGGCGAGGGAGGTGTCTGCTTCCGTCTTGAAGTCTGATTTCCACTGCGGAAAGCGGGAAGGAGCCGAGGCCTTAGGAAGGAGCCCCGGGGCCTCTGGGATGAAAAGAGATCATGCTGAATTGTGGCTCTGAACGCTTGGTGTCCACACTGCGGGGAGGTGGAGGTGCGAGGAGCGGCCTGTCTTCTGTGGTAGAGCAGGGGTCCACGCAGGTTTCCTTCGAAAATCCACTATATACATATATATGCATATAGATGAACATATATATGCATATATATGTATATGGTAGCTTTGGCAAAAGCTCTCTGGTGACGTCCATTTTGAGCCAGAATCGCAGACTTCCGAGAAAAGGCTCACTTGCGGCAAATGCACAGCCCTCCCGGGGCCTGGGGGCTCTGTGGGCCATGCCCGGTCATCTGCGGGTACTGGGGTGGCGAAGTTGGAGGAGCACTCACTGACACTTTGAGCTCCTATAGGTACAAACTACGTGTCATTCGTCTCTGCATCCTCTTGCAGGGTTCAGGGCCGCCCACAGACAGCGTACCCGGGGATGCTTTGGCCCCTCCGTCCATGGCGGCCGTCACCCGCTGGAAAGAGTTCTGTTGGGAGACACTGCAGACAGCTTTGGGTCTGAATTCGGCCTCCGTGCCTTAGGAGCTTTGCGATCAGCTCTTTCAGCCTTTCATTTCTTCATTTTGAATGCGTCCACGGGGACCATTACGACCATCCTGGCAGAAAAGGTGAGGGAGTTGGAGGTGTCTGCTTCCGTCCTGATGTCTGATTTCCACTGCGGAAAGCGGGAAGGAGCCGAGGCCTTAGGAAGGAGCCCCGGGGCCTCTGGGATGAAAAGAGATCATGCTGAATTGTGGCTCTGAAACGCCCGGTGTCCACACTGCGGGGAGGTGGAGGTGCTAGGAGCGGCCTGTCTTCTGTGGTAGACCAGGGGTCCACGCAGGTTTCCTTCGAAAATCCACCATATACATATATATGCATATAGATGAACATATATATGCATATATATGCATATGGTAGCTTTGGCAAAAAGCTCTCTGGTGACGTCCATTTCGAGCCAGAATCGCAGACTTCCGAGAAAAGGCTCACTTGCGGCAATGCACAGCCCTCCCGGGGCCTTGGGGCTCTGTGGGCGATGCTCGGTCATCTGCGGGTACTGGGGTAGCGAAGTTGGAGGAGCACTCACTGACACTTTGAGCTCCTAGAGGTACAAACTACGTCTCATTCGTCTCTGTATGCTCTTGCAGGGTTCAGGGCCACCCACAGACAGCGTACCCAGGGATGCTTTGGCCCCTGCGTCCATGGCGGCCGTCACCCGCTGAAAAGAGTTCAATTGGGAGACACTGCAGACAGCTGTGGGTCTGAATTCGGCCTCCGTGCCTTAGGAGCTTTGCGATCAGCTCTTTGAGCCTTTCATTTCTTCATTTTGAATGCGTCCACGGGGACCATTACGACTATCCCAGGCAGAAAGGTGAGGGAGAGGGAGGTGTCTGCTTCCGTCCTGAAGTCTGATTTCCACTGCGGAAAGCGGGAAGGAGCCGAGGCCTTAGGAAGGAGCCCCGGGGCCGCTGGGATGAAAAGAGATCATGTGGAATTGTGGCTCTGGAACGCCCGGTGTCCCCACTGCGGGGAGGTGGAGGTGCTAGGAGCGGCCTGTCTTCTGTGGTAGACCAGGGGTCCACGCAGGTTTCCTTCGAAAATCCACCATATACATATATATGCATATAGATGAATATATATATGCATATATATGTATATGGTAGCTTTGGCGAAAAGCTCTCTGGTGACGTCCATTTTGAACCAGAATCGCAGACTTTCGAGAAAGGCTCACTTGCGGCAAATGCACAACCCTCCCGGGGCCTTGGGGCTCTGTGGGCCATGCCCGGTCATCTGCGGGTACTGGGGTGGCGAAGTTGGAGGAGCACTCACTGACACTTTGAGCTCCTAGAGGTACAAACTACATGTCATTCGTCTCTGCATCCTCTTGCAGGGGTCCGGGCCGCCCACAGACAGCGTACCCGGGGATGTTTTGGCCCCTCCGTCCATGGCGGCCGTCACCCGCTGGAAAGAGTTCATTTGGGAGACACTGCAGACGGCTGTGGGTCTGAATTCGGCCTCCGTGCCTTAGGAGCTTTGCGATCAGCTCTTTGAGCCTTTCATTTCTTCATTTTGAATGCGTCCACGGGGACCATTACGACCATCAGGCAGAAAGGTGAGGGAGAGGGAGGTGTCTGCTTCCGTCCTGAAGTCTGATTTCCACTGCGGAAAGCGGGAAGGAGCCGAGGCCTTAGGAAGGAGCCCCGGGCCTCTGGGATGAAAAGAGATCATGGGGAATTGTGGCTCTGGAACGCCCGGTGTCCCCACTGCGGGGAGGAGGATGTGCTAGGAGCGGCCTGTCTTCCGTGGTAGACCAGGAGTCCACGCAGGTTTCCTTCGAAAATCCACCATATACATATATATGCATATAGATGAACATATATATGCATATATATGTATATGGTAGCTTTGGCAAAAGCTCTCTGGTGACGTCC
>NW_024345612.1:0-912 GCF_902729225.1 Pteropus medius | reverse complement strand
CAACCACCTATACAGTTGAGAGCACTTACTAATTCTTCCATCCCATCATCACTGACACCTGTGTAGAACACAGCACCACTATATACAATGGGCAGGTTCCAGCAGATGCTGATGCAAATTTCTCACACAGACACCGTGAACTTGGTAGGATAGAGCAGAGGGTCAGTAACAGCAATGTACTAGCTCTTAGTTGGTTAAAGTAAATGTTTGGCAATTACCTGTTGGTTTCCCAAATTATTTAACCAGCTTGATATTTCTGAAACTCAAGTTTTCTAAGAACCACAGGCCTGACTCATTAATAATTTTAATATTAAAGGTGGTATTTAAGGGTGGCTCCATAGAGTAGTTGTTACCATGTCTGCTTTATGCTAAGAAGGTCCTGGTTTCGCTCCCCAGGTAGAGCCACGGACCTTACCCGGGGTACATACCGCAAGCATGTGGAAGTAGACACCTCGCCTTCAGAGATGCAGTAGGTACATACCGCAAGCATGTGGAAGTAGACACCTCGCCTTCAGAGATGCAGTTCATAAGGGCAAAAGGCAACAATCATAGCTCAACGGTGGAAGTCACGGAGGGGGAGCAGGAATTAAAGAGGGAGAAAAAATAAAAGAAAATAAAATCTTCTAAAAAACTCAATCAATCAATAAAAATCAAAGAATATACAACCTGGCTTTAATACTTACTTTGCAGTTTCCGTCAAGAAAATAAGACGTTGACCTAAATATAGATATAGAAATTAATGGATTAGAATAGTGTCCAGAAATTGAGACACACATATATTGTTGAATGTTTTTTGACAAATGAACAAATACCATTTACTAGAGAAAGAAAAGTCTTTTCAAGAAATGGTGCTGGAATTACTGAATATCCAAATACTACTTCTACCAATAGTAAAAAATTTCAGACTCTCCA
>NW_024345611.1:0-354 GCF_902729225.1 Pteropus medius | reverse complement strand
CCTTTGTCCTTTGTGCCCAAGCGGCCAGCGTCCCAGAAGCTCTGCAGACACTTTTGGGCCATACTCGCTGCGTTCCCTGCTCCTCCGCCCCCAGGGGCCAGCGAAGCCCGTCACGCCGGCCTGGGCCTAAGACCCCTGGCGGTCTCCACATATTGGCGCCCAGGACTCTGGGGCCGACGAAGCCCGCCCGCGCCCCTCATCCGGGCCATCCTAAGTCACCGGCCAAGAGGTGGCCCTCACGGTGTCCTCACACGTCCTGACCTGGCTTCCGGCGGCTTCTCCCCACCCTCCTAACGTGTGCCTGGCTGCCACCGGATCAGCTGTGCTGTCCCCTCAACCCCTCCCACCTCTTCG
>NW_024345610.1:0-11068 GCF_902729225.1 Pteropus medius | reverse complement strand
CCAGAGCCACAATTCAGCACGATCTCTTTTCATCCCAGAGGCCCCGGGGCTCTTTCCTAAGGCCTCGGCTCCTTCCCGCTTTCCGCAGTGGAAATCAGACTTCAGGACGGAGGCAGACACCTCCCTCGCCCTCACCTTTCTGCCTGGGATGGTCGTAATGGTCCCCGTGGACGCATTCAAAATGAAGAATGAAAGGCTCAGAGAGCTGATCGCAAAGCTCCTAAGGCACGGAGGCCGAATTCAGACCCACAGCTGTCTGCAGTGCCTCCCAACTGAAGTCTTCCCACTGGGTGACGGCCGCCATGGACGGAGGGGCCAAAGCATCCCTGGGTACGCTGTCTGTGGGTGGCCCTGAACCCTGCAAGAGGATACAGAGACGAATGAGACGTAGTTTGTACCTCTAGGAGCTCAAAGTGTCAGTGAATGCTCCTCCAACTTCGGTACCCCAGTACAAGCAGATGACCTAGCATCGCCCACAGAGCCCAAGGCCCCGGGAGCGCTGTGCATTGGCCGCAAGTGAGCCTTTTCTCGGAAGTCTGCGATTCTGGCTCAAAATGCCCGTCTGTAGAGTGCTTTTTGCCAGAGCTCCCATAGATATATCTATATCTTTATGTGTATTTATAGATATCTCTATATCTATCTATCTATCCATCTATCTATCTAACTATCTATCTATCTATCTATCTATCTATCTATCTATCTGTCTATGTATCTATGGATTTCTCTCTCTCTTTCTATATATATATTTATATATATATGGTGATTTTCATAACAAAAGGCTGTGTTTTCCTTAGACATTTGAGATCAGACAGGCCGCTCCTAGCACCTCCACCTCCCCGCAGTGTGGACACCGGGCGTTCCAGAGCCACAATTCAGCATGATCTCTTTTCATCCCAGAGGCCCCGGGGCTCCTTCCTAAGGCCTCGGCTCCTTCCCGCTTTCCGCAGTGGAAACCAGACTTCAGGACGGAAGTGGACACCTCCCTCTCCCTCACTTTTCTGCCTGGGATGGTCGTAATGGTGCCCGTGGACGCATTCAAAATGAAGAAATGAAAGGCTCAAAGAGCTGATCGCAAAGCTCCTAAGGCACGGAGGCCGAATTCAGACCCACAGCTGTCTGCAGTGTCTCCCAGCTGAACTCTTTCCAGCGGGTGACGGCCCCCATGGACGGAGGGGCCAAAGAATCCCTGGCTACGCTGTCTGTGGGTGGCCGTGAACCCTGCAAGAGGATACAGAGACGAATGAGACGTAGTTTGTACCTCTAGGAGCTCAAAGTGTCAGTGAGTGCTCCTCCAACTTGCTACCCCAGTACCCGCAGATGACCGAGCATCGCCCACAGAGCCCCAAGGCCCCGGGAGGGCTGTGCATTTGCCGCAAGTGAGCCTTTTCTCGGAAGTCTGCGATTCTGGCTCGAAATGGACGTCACCAGAGAGCTTTTGCCAAAGCTACCATATACATATATATGCATATATATATTCATCTATATGCATATATATGTATATGGTGGATTTTCGAAGGAAACCTGCCTGGACCCCTGCTCTACCACAGAAGACAGGCCGCTCCTCGCACCTCCACCTCCCCGCAGTGTGGACACCGGGCGTTCCAGAGCCACACCAGCATGATCTCTTTTCATCCCAGAGGCCCCGGGGCTCCTTCCTAAGGCCTCGGCTCCTTCCCGCTTTCCGCAGTGGAAATCAGACTTCAGGACGGAAGCAGACACCTCCCTCTCCCTCACCTTTCTGCCTGGGATGGTCATAATGGTCCCCGTGGACGCATTCAAAATGAAGAAATGAAAGGCTCAAAGAGCTGATCGCAAAGCTCCCAAGGCACGGAGGCCGAATTCAGACCCACAGCTGTCTGCAGTGTCTCCCAACTGAACTCTTTCCAGCGGGTGACGGCCGCCATGGACGCAGGGGCCAAAGCATCCTGGGTACGCTGTCTGTGGATGGCCCTGAACCCTGCAAGAGCATACAGAGACGAATGAGACGTAGTTTGTACCTCTAGGAGCTCAAAGTGTCAGTGAGTGCTCCTCCAACTTCGGTACCCCAGTACA
The DNA here is from genome assembly GCF_902729225.1 of Pteropus medius. Lineage (NCBI taxonomy): Eukaryota > Metazoa > Chordata > Mammalia > Chiroptera > Pteropodidae > Pteropus > Pteropus medius. Next base: position 9,016 of record NW_024345610.1, on the reverse strand, counting down.
AGCAGATGACCGAGCATCGCCCACAGAGCCCAAGGCCCCGGGAGCGCTGTGCATTGGCCGCTAGTGAGCCTTTTCTCGGAAGTCTGCGATTCTGGCTCAAAATGCCCGTCTGTAGAGTGCTTTTTGCCAGAGCTCCCCTAGATATATCTATATCTATATCTTTATGTGTATCTATAGATATCTCTATATCTATCTATCTATCCATCTATCTATCTAACTATCTATCTATCTATCTATCTATCTATCTATCTATGTATCTATGGATTTCTCTCTCTTTCTATATATATATTTATATATATATGGTGATTTTTATAACAAAAGGCTGTGTTTTCCTTAGAAATTTGAGATCAGACAGGCTGCTCCTAGCACCTCCACCTCCCCTCAGTGTGGACACCGGGCGTTCCAGAGCCACAATTCAGCATGATCTCTTTTCATCCCAGAGGCCCCGGGGCTCCTTCCTAAGGCCTCGGCTCCTTCCCGCTTTCCGCAGTGGAAATCAGACTTCAGGACGGAAGCAGACACCTCCCTCGCCCTCACCTTTCTGCCTGGGATGGTCGTGATGGTCCCCGTGGACGCATTCAAAATGAAGAAATGAAAGGCTCAGAGAGCTGATCGCAAAGCTCCTAAGGCACGGAGGCCGAATTCAGACCCACAGCTGTCTGCAGTGTCTCCCAGCTGACCTCTTTCCAGCGGGTGACGGCCCCCATGGACGGAGGGGCCAAAGCATCCCTGGCTACGCTGTCTGTGGGTGGCCGTGAACCCTGCAAGAGGATACAGAGACGAATGAGACGTAGTTTGTACCTCTAGGAGCTCAAAGTGTCAGTGAGTGCTCCTCCAACTTCGCTACCCCAGTACCCGCAGATGACCGAGCATCGCCCACAGAGCCCCAAGGCCCCGGGAGGGCTGTGCATTTGCCGCAAGTGAGCCTTTTCTCGGAAGTCTGCGATTCTGGCTCGAAATGGACGTCACCAGAGAGCTTTTTGCCAAAGCTACCATATACATATATATGCATATATATGTTCATCTATATGCATATATATGTATATGGTGGATTTTCGAAGGAAACCTGCGTGGACCCCTGCTCTACCACAGAAGACAGGCCGCTCCTCGCACCTCCACCTCCCCGCAGTGTGGACACCGGGCGTTCCAGAGCCACAATTCAGCATGATCTCTTTTCATCCCAGAGGCCCCGGGGCTCCTTCCTAAGGCCTCGGCTCCTTCCCGCTTTCCGCAGTGGAAATCAGACTTCAGGACGGAAGCAGACACCTCCCTCTCCCTCACCTTTCTGCCTGGGATGGTCGTATGGTCCCCGTGGACGCATTCAAAATGAAGAAATGAAAGGCTCAGAGAGCTGATCGCAAAGCTCCTAAGGCACGGAGGCCGAATTCAGACCCACAGCTGTCTGCAGTGTCTCCCAGCTGACCTCTTTCCAGCGGGTGACGGCCCCCATGGACGGAGGGGCCAAAGCATCCCTGGCTACGCTGTCTGTGGGTGGCCGTGAACCCTGCAAGAGGATACAGAGACGAATGAGACGTAGTTTGTACCTCTAGGAGCTCAAAGTGTCAGTGAGTGCTCCTCCAACTTCGGTAGCCCAGTACAAGCAGATGACCGAGCATCGCCCACAGAGCCTAAGGCCCCGGGAGCTCTGTGCATTGGCCGCAAGTGAGCCATTTCTCGGAAATCTGCGATTCTGGCTCAAAATGCACGTCTGTAGAGTTTTTTTGCCAGAGCTCCCCTAGATATATCTATATCTATATCTTTATCTGTATCTATAGATATCTCTATATCTATCTATCTATCCATCTATCTATCTAACTATCTATCTATCTATCTATCTATCTATCTATCTATCTATGTATCTATGGATTTCTCTCTCTCTTTCTATATATATATTTATATATATATGGTGATTTTATAACAAAAGGCTGTGTTTTCCTTAGACATTTGAGATCAGACAGGCCGCTCCTAGCACCTCCACCTCCCCGCAGTGTGGACACCGGGCGTTCCAGAGCCACAATTCAGCATGATCTCTTTTCATCCTAGAGGCCCCGGGGCTCCTTCCTAAGGCCTCGGCTCCTTCCCGCTTTCCGCAGTGGAAATCAGACTTCAGGACGGAAGCAGACACCTCCCTCGCCCTCACCTTTCTGCCTGGGATGGTCGTGATGGTCCCCGTGGACGCATTCAAATGAAGAAATGAAAGGCTCAGAGAGCTGATCGCAAAGCTCCTAAGGCACGGAGGCCGCATTCAGACCCACAGCTGTCTGCAGTGTCTCCCAGCTGACCTCTTTCCAGCGGGTGACGGCCCCCATGGACGGAGGGGCCAAAGCATCCCTGGCTACGCTGTCTGTGGGTGGCCGTGAACCCTGCAAGAGGATACACAGACGAATGAGACGTAGTTTATACCTCTAGGAGCTCAAAGTGTCAGTGAGTGCTCCTCCAACTTCGCTACCCCAGTACCCGCAGATGACCGAGCATCGCCCACAGAGCCCCAAGGCCCCGGGAGGGCTGTGCATTTGCCGCAAGTGAGCCTTTTCTCGGAAGTCTGCGATTCTGGCTCGAAATGGACGGCACCAGAGAGCTTTTTGCCAAAGCTACTATATACATATATATGCATATATATGTTCATCTATATGCATATATATGTATATGGTGGATTTTCGAAGGAAACCTGCGTGGACCCCTGCTCTACCACAGGAGACAGGCCGCTCCTCGCACCTCCACCTCCCCGCAGTGTGGACATCAAGCCACAATTCAGCATGATCTCTTTTCATCCCAGAGGCCCGGGGCTCCTTCCTAAGGCCTCGGCTCCTTCCCGCTTTCCGCAGTGGAAATCAGACTTCAGGACGAAGCAGACACCTCCCTCGCCCTCACCTTTCTGCCTGGGATGGTCGTGATGGTCCCCGTGGACGCATTCAAAATGAAGAAATGAAAGGCTCAGAGAGTTGATCGCAAAGCTCCTAAGGCACGGAGGCCGAATTCAGACCCACAGCTGTCTGCAGTGTCTCCCAGCTGACCTCTTTCCAGCGGGTGACGGCCCCCATGGACGGAGGGGCCAAAGCATCCCTGGCTACGCTGTCTGTGGGTGGCCGTGAACCCTGCAAGAGGATACAGAGACGAATGAGACGTACTTTGTACCTCTAGGAGCTCTAAGTGTCAGTGAGTGCTCCTCCAACTTCGCTACCCCAGTACCCGCAGATGACCGAGCATCGCCCACAGAGCCCCTAGGCCCCGGGAGGGCTGTGCATTTGCCGCAAGTGAGCCTTTTCTCGGAAGTCTGCGATTCTGGCTCAAAATGGACGTCACCAGAGAGTTTTTTGCCAAAGCTACCTTATACATATATATGCATATATATGTTCATCTATATGCATATATATGTATATGGTGGATTTTCGAAGGAAACCTGCGTGGACCCCTGGTCTACCACAGAAGACAGGCCGCTCCTAGCACCTCCACCTCCCCGCAGTGTGACACCGGGCGTTCCAGAGCCACAATTCAGCATGATCTCTTTTCATCCCAGAGGCCCCGGGGCTCCTTCCTAAGGCCTCGGCTCCTTCCCGCTTTCCGCAGTGGTAATCAGACTTCAGGACGGAAGCAGACACCTCCCTCTCCCTCACCTTTCTGCCTGGGATGGTCGTAATGGTCCCCGTGGACGCATCAAAATGAAGAAATGAAAGGCTCAAAGAGCTGATCGCAAAGCTCCTAAGGCACGGAGGCCGAATTCAGACCCACAGCTGTCTGCAGTGTCTCCCAACTGAACTCTTTCCAGCGGGTGACGACCGCCATGGACGCAGGGGCGAAAGCATCCCTGGGTATGCTGTCTGTGGGTGGCCCTGAACCCTGCAAGAGCATACAGAGACGAATGGGACGTAGTTTGTACTTCTAGGAGCTCAAAGTATCAGTGAGTGCTCCTCCAACTTCGGTACCCCAGTTCCCGCAGATGACCGAGCATCGCCCACAGAGCCCCAAGGCCCCGGGAGGGCTGTGCATTTGCCGCAAGTGAGCCTTTTCTCGGAAGTCTGCGATTCTGGCTCAAAATGGACGTCACCAGAGAGCTTTTGCCAAAGCTAACATATACATATATATGCATATATATCTATATGCATATATATGTATATGGTGGATTTTCGAAGGAAACCTGCGTGGACCCCTGGTCTACCACAGAAGACAGGCCGCTCCTAGCACCTCCACCTCCCTGCAGTGTGGACACCGGGCGTTCCAGAGCCACAATTCAGCATGATCTCTTTTCATCCCAGAGGCCCCCGGGCTCCTTCCTAAGGCCTCGGCTCCTTCCCGCTTTCCGCAGTGGAAATCAGACTTCAGGACGGAAGCAGACACCTCCCTCGCCCTCACCTTTCTGCCTGGGATGGTCGTGATGGTCCCCGTGGACGCATTCAAAATGAAGAAATGAAAGGCTCAGAGAGCTGACCGCAAAGCTCCTAAGGCACGGAGGCCGAATTCAGACCCACAGCTGTCTGCAGTGTTTCCCAGCTGACCTCTTTCCAGCGGGTGACGGCCCCCATGGACGGAGAGGCCAAAGCATCCCTGGCTACGCTGTCTGTGGGTGGCCGTGAACCCTGCAAGAGGATAAGAGACGAATGAGACGTAGTTTGTACCTCTAGGAGCTCAAAGTGTCAGTGAGTGCTCCTCCAACTTCAGTACCCCAGTACCCGCAGATGACCGAGCATCGCCCACAGAGCCCCGAGGCCCCGGGAGGGCTGTGCATTTGCCGCAAGTGAGCCTTTTCTCGGAAGTCTGCGATTCTGGCTCTAAATGGACGTCACCAGAGAGCTTTTTGCCAAAGCTACCATATACATATATATGCATATATATGTTCATCTATATGCATATATATGTATATGGTGGATTTTCGAAGGAAACCTGCCTGGACCCCTGCTCTACCACAGAAGACAGGCCCTCCTCGCACCTCCACCTCCCCGCAGTGTGGACACCGGGCGTTCCAGAGCCACAATTCAGCATGATCTCTTTTCATCCCAGAGGCCCCGGGGCTCCTTCCTAAGGCCTGCTCCTTCCCGCTTTCCGCAGTGGAAATCAGACTTCAGGACGGAAGCAGACACCTCCCTCGCCCTCACCTTTCTGCCTGGGATGGTCGTAATGGTCCCCGTGGACGCATTCAAAATGAAGAATGAAAGGCTCAGAGAGCTGATCGCAAAGCTCCTAAGGCACGGAGGCCGAATTCAGACCCACAGCTGTCTGCAGTGTCTCCCAGCTGACCTCTTTCCAGCGGGTGACGGCCCCATGGACGGAGGGGCCAAAGCATCCCTGGCTACGCTGTCTGTGGGTGGTCGTGAACCCTGCAAGAGGATACAGAGACGAATGAGACGTAGTTTGGACCTCTAGGAGCTCAAAGTGTCAGTGAGTGCTCCTCCAACTTCGGTAGTTCAGTACAAGTAGATGACCAGCACGCCTTCCCACAGAGCCCAAGGCCCCGGGAGCTCTGTGCATTGGCCTAAGTGAGCCATTGAAATCTGGTGATTCTACTCAAAATGCATCGTCTGTAGAGTGCTTTTTGCCAGAGCCCCTAGATATATTCATATTCATATTCCTTTATCTGTATCTATAGATATCTCTATATCTATCTATCTATCCATCTATCTATCTAACTATCTATCTATCTATCTATCTATCTATCATCTATCTATCTATCTATCTATGTATCTATGGATTTCTTCTCTTCTCTTTCTATATATATATTTATATATATATGGTGATTTCTTTTATAAACAAAAGTATTGTAATTTTCCTTAGACATTTGAGATCAGACAGGCTTCCTAGCACTCTTGCACTCTCTCAGCAGTGTGTGGACACCAAGCGTTCCAGAGCCACAATTCAGCATGATCTCTTTTCAACCCAGAGGCCCCGGGGCTCCTTCCTAAGGCCTCGGCTCCTTCCCGCTTTCCGCAGTGGAAATCAGACTTCAGGACGGAAGCAGACACCTCCCTCGCCCTCACCTTTCTGCCTGGGATGGTCGTGATGGTCCCCGTGGACGCATTCAAAATGAAGAAATGAAAGGCCCAGAGAGCTGATCGCAAAGCTCCTAAGGCACGGAGGCCGAATTCAGACCCACAGCTGTCTGCGGTGTCTCCCAGCTGACCTCTTTCCAGCGGGTGATGGCCCCCATGGACGGAGGGCCCAAAGCATCCTTGGCTACCCTGTCTGTGGGTGGCCGTGAACCCTGCAAGAGGATACAGAGACGAATGAGACGTAGTTTGTACCTCTAGGAGCTCAAAGTGTCAGTGAGTGCTCCTCCAACTTCGGTACCCCATTCGCCGCAGAAGACCGAGCATCGCCCACAGAGCCCCAAGGCAACGGGAGGGCTGTGTATTTGCCGCAAGTGAGCCTTTTCTCGGAAGTCTGCGATTCTGGCTCAAAATGGACGTCACCAGAGAGCTTTTTGCCAAAGCTACCATATACATATATATGCATATATATGTTCATCTATATGCATATATATGTATATGGTGGATTTTCGAAGGAAACCTGCCTGGAACCCTGCTCTACCACAGAAGACAGGCCCCTCCTCGCACCTCCACCTCCCCGCAGTGTGGACACCGGGCGTTCCAGAGCCACAATTCAGCATGATCTCTTTCATCCCAGAGGCCCCGGGGCTCCTTCCTAAGGCCTCGGCTCCTTCCCGCTTTCCGCAGTGGAAATCAGACTTCAGGACGGAAGCAGACACCTCCCTCGCCCTCACCTTTCTGCCTGGGATGGTCGTGATGGTCCCTGTGGACGCATTCAAAATGAAGAAATGAAAGGCTCAGAGAGCTGATCGCAAAGCTCCTAAGGCACGGAGGCCGAATTCAGACCTACAGCTGTCTGCAGTGTCTCCCAGCTGACCTCTTTCCAGCGGGTGACGGCCCCCATGGACGGAGGGGCCAAAGCATCCCTGGCTACGCTGTCTGTGGGTGGCCGTGAACCCTGCAAGAGGATACAGAGACGAATGAGACGTAGTTTGTACCTCTGGAGCTCAAAGTGTCACTGAGTGCTCCTCCAACTTCGCTACCCCAGTACCCGCAGATGACCGAGCATCGCCCACAGAGCCCCAAGGCCCGGGAGGGCTGTGCATTTGCCGCAAGTGAGCCTTTTCTCGGAAGTCTGCGATTCTGGCTCAAAATGGACGTCACCAGAGAGCTTTTTGCCAAAGCTACCATATACATATATATGCATATATATGTTCATCTATATGCATATATATGTATATGGTGGATTTTCGAAGGAACCCTGCGTGGACCCCTGGTCTACCACTGAAGAGAGGCCGCTCCTAGCACCTCCACCTCCCCGCAGTGGGGACACCGAGCGTTCCAGAGCCACAATTCCGCATGATCTCTTTTCATCCAGAGGCCCCGGGGCTCCTTCCTAAGGCCTCGGCTCCTTCCCGCTTTCCGCAGTGGAAATCAGTCTTCAGGACGGAAGGAGACACTTCCCTCTCCCTCTCCTTTCTCCCTGGGATGGTCGTAATGGTCCCCGTGGACGCATTCAAAATGAAGAAATGAAAGGCTCAAAGAGCTGATCGCAAAGCTCCTAAGGCACGGAGGCCGAATTCAGACCCACAGCTGTCTGCAGTGTCTCTCAACTGAACTCTTTCCAGTGGGTGACGGCCTACATGGACGCAGGGGCCAAAGCATCCCTGGGTACGCTGTCTGTGGGTGGCCCTGAACCCTGCAAGAGCATACAGAGACGAATGAGACGTGGTTTGTACCTCTAGGAGCTCAAAGTGTCAGTGAGTGCTCCTCCAACTTCGGTACCCCAGTCTCCGCAGAAGACCGAGCATCGCCCACAGAGCCCCAAGGCCCCGGGAGGGCTGTGCATTTGCCGCAAGTGAGCCTTTTCTCGGAAGACTGCGATTCTGGCTCAAAATGCACGTCAGTAGAGTGCTTTTTGCCAGATCTACCCTAGATATATCTATATCTATATTTTTATCTGTATCTATAGATATCTCTATATCTATCTCTATCTATCTATCCATCTATCCATCTATCTATCTATCTATGTATCTATTTCTCTCTCTATATATATTTATATATATATCGTGATTTTAATAACAAAATGCTGAGTTTTCTTTAGACTTTTGAGAGAAGACAGGCCGCTCCTAGCACCTCCACCTCCCCGCAGTGTGGACACCGGGCGTTCCAGAGCCACAATTCAGCATGATCTCTTTTCATCCCAGAGGCCCCAGGGCTCCTTCCTAAGGCCTCGGCTCCTTCCCGCTTTCCGCAGTGGAAATCAGACTTCAGGACGGAAGCAGACACCTCCCTCGCCCTCACCTTTCTGCCTGGGATGGTCGTGATGGTCCCCGTGGACGCATTCAAAATGAAGAAATGAAAGGCTCAGAGAGCTGATCGCAAAGCTCCCAAGGCACGGAGGCCGAATTCAGACCCACAGCTGTCTGCAGTGTCTCCCAGCTGACCTCTTTCCAGCGGGTGACGGCCGCCATGGACGGAGGGGCCAAAGCATCCCTGGCTACGCTGTCTGTGGGTGGCCGTGAACCCTGCAAGAGGATACAGAGACGAATGAGACGTAGTTTGTACCTCTAGGAGCTCAAAGTGTCAGTGAGTGCTCTCCAACTTCGCTACCCCAGTACCCGCAGATGACCGAGCATCGCCCACAGAGCCCCAAGGCCCCGGGAGGGCTGTGCATTTGCCGCAAGTGAGCCTTTTCTCGGAAGTCTGCGATTCTGGCCAAAATGGACGTCACCAGAGAGCTTTTTGCCAAAGCTACCATATACATATATATGCATATATATGTTCATCTGTATGCATATATATGTATATGGTGGATTTTCGAAGGAAACCTGCGTGGACCCCTGGTCTACCACAGAAGACAGGCCGCTCCTAGCACCTTCACCTCCCCGCAGTGTGGACACCGGGCGTTCCAGAGCCACAATTCAGCATGATCTCTTTCCATCCCAGAGGCCCCGGGGCTCCTTCCTAAGGCCTCGGCTCCTTCCCGCTTCCCGCAGTGGAAATCAGACTTCTGGACGGAAGCAGACACCTCCCTC
>NW_024345609.1:0-327 GCF_902729225.1 Pteropus medius | reverse complement strand
TTTTATGCCCCCTTTAAAACTTGAAAAGGAGCTTACATACCACCCCTACCCTGCCCCCACCCCAACGCACACACATTTGCTCCTTCACCCACATGGCAACATGAAAAGAAAATGAAATTCTGTCCCAGGCCTTGTGATTTTTTTCTTCCTTTTCCTGAGTCAATGAATGCCAGATGTTCTCACAACGTCTTCATATCTCCAGGACGGCCTGCGAGTATACTATTTATTATTGCTCAGAGGTCAGGAGTCCATAACGGAATTATAAGAAAGCTATGGTCACTCTTTTTGTCTCCTATACTCAGGAGATACATGTGGCAAGAATGGCAG
>NW_024345608.1:0-6401 GCF_902729225.1 Pteropus medius | reverse complement strand
TAAACCCATACCTTAACCCTAACCCAAAATTTAAGGCTAATCTTAAACCTAACAGTAACCCTAACCATAACCGTAAAACTTAACCCGAACCCTAACAGTAAAACTAACCCCTAACTTAACCCTAACCCTAATTCTAACACTTAAACTAACCCTAACCTAAATCTAACGCTAAACCTACCCCTAAACCTAACCCTACTCTAAATTTTACACTAACAATATTCCTAACACTAACCCCTCACACTCAACCTATACTAACCCTAAATTAACTCTAGAACTAACTCTAACCCTAACCCTAAAATCAAACCAAATGCTGATTATAACAATAAAACTAGAGCTAATTCTAACCCTAATTCTACCCCTAAAACTAACACTAAACCTAACCCTAAATTTTACACTAATAATAAGTATAACCGTAACACCTTAACCTAAATCTAACCCCAACTCTAAATTTAACTCTAAAAATAACCCTAACCCTAAACCTATCATTAATCCTAACCCTGATTCTAACCTCAAAATTAAAGCTAATCATAACCTTAATTCTAACCCGAACACTAACCCTAAGCCTAACCCTAACCCTAACCCTAACCGAAACCATAACCCTGATCCTATCCATAAAACTAAAGTAAATCCTAACCCTATTTTTAACCCTAAACGTAACAATAACCTTAAAACTAAGATTTAAATTAACAATAAACCAAACTGGAATCCCTCACCCTAAACCCAACATGAACCCTAACTCAAAGTCTAAAACTAACAATAACACTAACCTCAGTCTAACATTAACCCTAACCCTGATCCTAACACTAAAACTGAAACTAATCTTAACTTTAATTCTAACCATAACCCTGAATTATACAATAATAATATCCATAACCCTAACTCCTTACTCTAAACCTAATCCTAAACCTAATGGCAACCCTAACCCTAATCCTAACACTTACCCTAAACCTAACCCTAAGCCCTAACCCTATCCCTAGCCCTAACCCTATCCTTAACCCTAACCCTAAACATAACCCTAAACTTACTCCTAACCATAAACTTAACCCCAACCCTAACCCTAAACCTAACCTAAATGTAACCCTAAACTAATCCTAAACCTAACCATAACCATAACTCTAACCAAACCTAAACCTAACCGTAACCTTAACTAAAGTCTAACCCTAAGCCTAACAATAACCCTACTCTAAATTTTAAACTAAAAATAACCCTAACGTTAACACCTTATCTAAACCTAACCCTTTCCCTAACTTTAACTCTAAAACTGACTCTAAAGCTGTCTAACACTAACACTAACAATAATATAACTTTAGAGTCTTACCCTACCACTAACCCTATCCCAACTCTAATGTTAACCCTAACCCTAACCCTTATTCTAACACTAACCCTAAACCTGATTCTAATGCTAAAAAAGCTAATGCTAACCGTTATTCTAAACCTAACCCTACCAGTAATCCCAACCATACATTTTAAACTGACAATGACCCCAACCCCTTGCCCTAAATCTGATCCTAACGCTAACATTAACTCTAAAACTAATCCTAACACTAACCCTAAACCCTTCCCTTAACCCTAACCATAACTTTAACTCTAAAATAACTCTAACCTTGATCCTAACACTAACACTAACCTTAACCGTAATCTTAACCTAAACCTAACTCTATGCTTTACCCTAAACTAACCGAATCCCTAACCCTCATCCTAACCCTAACACTAACCTATTGTTCTAACCCTAACATTAACCTTACTCTAACCTAATCCTAACCCTAACTGTAATCTTAACTCTAAACACTTACCTAACCCGAATTCTAACCAGAACTCTATCCCTTAACTAAACCTAACCCTAACATAACCTGAACCTTAACCCTTACCCTAAACCTAATGCTAACCCTAACTGTAATACTAACCCTAACCTAAACCTAGCCCTAACACTTACCGTTACCTAACACTAACCCTAACCCTAACCCGAACACTAATCGTAAAACTATCTGTGACCCTAAACCTAACTCTAACACCTCTAACCCTAACCTAAACCTCACCCTAACTTAAACCGAACCCTAATCTTAAACCTAACGCTAATGCTAACTATAACCTCTTATGCTAAACCTAACTCTAACCCTAACCGTAACCCTGACCTAATCTTAAAACTAAAGTTATCCTAACCATTATTCTAATAATAACCCTAAGAATAACCCTAACCCTAAATTTCAAACTAACAATAAACCTAACCCTAACCCCTTACCCTACCCCTAACACTAATTTTAACTCTAAAACTAACTCTAACCATAACCTGAACCAGAACATTAATTCTAACCCTAACCCGAACCAGAACATTAATTCTAACCTTAAAACTAAAGCTATTCCTACCCTTATTAAAACCCGAACCATATCAATAACCATAACCTTGATCATAGCCCTAAAACTAAAGCTAAGCCTAAATTTAATTCTAACCTGAACCCTAAATATTACACTAACCATGATCCTAACCCTAAAAACTTACCCTAACCTAAACCTAACCCTAATCCTATATCTAACCTCCTAATCTAACCATAAGCATAATCAGACCCTAGCAATAACAATTATCCTAAACCGAAACTAAAACCGAACACTAACCCTAACCCTAACACTAAAACTAATCCTAAATATAACCTCTTACATTAACCCTACCCGTAAACCTAACCTAACCCTAAGACTAACCCTACCCCTAACACTAAACCTATCTCTAAAATTAAATGATTAACCTAAACCTAACCCTAAGCCTAACCCTAAAATTAATCCAAACACTAAATTTTAAACTAACAATAACCATAACACCAATCCCTTACCCTAATACTATCTGTAACCCTAACATTAACTCTCAATCTAACTATACCCTAACCCTATGGTAACAAACCCTAATTCAGATCTTAACCCTTAAAATAAAGTTAATCATAACTAAAATTTTAATCCTAACCCTAACCAAAACCTAACCCAAACCCTAAATTAACCCTAACCCTAACTCTGAACCTAACAATAATCCTAACTCTAACCTTTTACCCTAATCCTACGCCTAACCCTAATCTGAACCCTAACCTAAACTTAACCCTAACCCTAATCCTAAACCCTAACCTTAACCTTAACCCTAATCCTAACCCTGAGTCTAACCCTAAAACTAAATCTAATCCGACCCTAACTCTATCTCTAAGCCTAAGACTAACCCAAACCATAAAATATACAATAAGAATAACGCTATCCCTAAACCCTTCTCCTAAACCTAACCCTAAACCAAAAGGTAACACTAAACTTAACACTAACCCTAACCCTAACCATAACCGTAACCTAAACCTAATCCTGACCCTAAGCATGACCATAAACGTACAGCTAAACTAAACCTAACCCTAATACGAACCTTAAAGCCTAACGGTAATGCTAACTCTAATCATAAACTTGATCCTCAACCTAAAACTAAAGGTAATCATAACCAAAATTCTAACCCTAACCCTAACAATAACACTTACCCTAAATTTTAAAGTAATAGTAACATGAAACCTAACCGCTTAAGCTAAACCTAACTCTAACTCCAAATTTAACTCTAATACTCACCCTTACCTTAACCTTAACCATAACATTAACACTATCCATGAATCGTATCTTAAAACTAAAGCTAATCCTAACCTTAATTCTAACCCTAACCCTAACACTAACCATAACCATGAACCTAACACTAAATCTAAAAGTCATCCTAAGTTTAATTCTAACCATAACCCTGAATTAAACACTAACAATAACTGTAACCTTAACCACTTACCTTAACCCTTACCATAATCCTAACCTAACCCTAAACATAAACCTAACCCTATCAATAACCCTAACGCTAACTCTAAACCTGACTCTAACCTCTTACCCTAACCCTAACCCTATCCCTATCTTGAACCTTAACATAACCTAACCCTAACCCTAAATTTTACACTAATAATAAAGTTAAACCTGACCACTTAAACTAAACCTAACCCTAACGCTAACTTTTACTCTAAAGTAAAGGTAACCCTAACACTACCTCTAACCTCATCCTAACCTTAGCTCTAACACTAAACCTAACCCGGATCCTAACACTAAAACTAACTAAATCTAACCCTAATTCTAAACCTAACTGTAAATTTCACACTAAAGATAACCTTAACCCTACCCCTTAACCTCACCATAAACCTAAAATTAAAGCTAAACGTAACCCTAACACTAACCCTATCTCTAACTCTAACCCTAACATAAATCTAACTCTAACCCTAACCCTAAAAAAATACCAACCCCAAGGCAAAACTTACGCAAACCCTAATGGTAACCCCACAACTAACCGAACCCTAATCCTAACACTAACATTAACATTAATCTGAAATCTGACATCTTGCCTTAAAGGTAACCTTAACTGTAACCTTAACCCTCATCCCTTACCCTAAACCTAACACTAACCCTAACTTTTAATCTAACTCGAACCCTAACCCTAACCTTGATCCTAACAAAACCCTAATGCTGATTCTAACCCTAAAACTAAAACTAAACCTAACATTAATCCGAACCCTAAACCTAACACTAAATCTAAATCTGAACCTACACTAAAACTAAAGCTAATAGTAAATGTAATTCTAACCCTAAGCTTAAATTTTACTCCAACAAAAAATCTAATCCTAACCCCTTAATTCTAACACTAAACGTACTCCTAAACTAAACCTAAGCCAAATCCTAACGATAATCCTAACCCTAAACTAAACTAACCTTAACCCGAAACCTAACACTAATCCTAACACTAACCTCTTACCCTAGCCCTAATACTAACCCTAATCCTAAACCTAACCCATTATTCTAAGCCTAACCCTAAAACTAAACCTAATCCTAAACTTAATCCCTAACCCTAACCGAAACCCTAAACCTAAGCCTGATTCTAATCCTAAAACTAAAGCTAATACTAACCATAAATTATCCTTGAACCTATCACAAAACCTAACCCTAAATTTGAAACAAACAATAACCCTCAACCTAAACCCTTATCCTAAACCTAACCCTAAATCTAACTTTAAATCTAAACCGAACCTTAAGCCTAACCATAACATTAACCAGAAACCTGATCCTAACTGTAAAAATAAAGCTAATTCTAACTATAATTCTAAACCTAACAATAACAATACCCCTAACCCTGATTCTAACCCTAATACTAAAGCTTATCCTAACCGTAATTCTAACTCTAACCCTAAATTTTACACTAATAATATTTTTAAACATAAATCCTTACCCTAACCCGGATCCTAACCTTGAAACGAGAGCTATTAATAACCCTAATTCTAAACCTAACACTAACACTAAACCTAACCCTGACCCTAACCCCAAAACTAAAGCAAATTCTAAACCTAAATCTAAACCTGGCCCTAAATGTTACACTAACAATAATCCTCAAACTAACCCCTTACCCTAAAACGAACCATAAACTTAAAGCTGAACCTAACACTAACACTAACTCTAACCTAAACACTAATCATAAACCTACCCCTAAATTAAAACTCCCTGAACACTAACGGTAAACCTAACCATAAAGTAACCCTAACTCTAAACATAAAAATAATCCTAAAAATAAATGTAACGAAAAACCTAACCTTAACCCCTTACCTTAACACTAACGCTAAACCGAACTCTAAATCTAAAGATAATAGTAACCCTAAGACAATCCCTAACCATAACCCAAAACTTAACTGTAACCCTAACACTAACCTTAACCCTAAAACAGGACTTAACCCTAAAAATAAAGTTGATGCTAACACTAATTCTAACCCCAAACCTAACACTAAACCTAACCCTAAAATTTACACTACCAATAACCCTGAACGTAACGACTTACCCTAAACTTAACCCTAACCCTAAATTTAACTCTAAAACTAACTCTAAACATAACCTTAACCCTAAGCATAACCCTGACTGAAACCTAACCCGAACCCTAACAGTAACCCTAACACTAACCTAAACGTAACCTAAACCCTAAACCCTAACCCTAATCCTGACCCCTTATTGTAAACCTAACCCTAACCCTAACCCGTTATTTTAACGCTAACCCTAATCTTAACCCTGATCCTAACACTAAAAGTAAAGCTAATCCTAAATCTACCACTAACGCTAAACCAAACTTAACTCTAACCACATATGGGAAACCTAACCTTAAACCGAAAGCCAACCCTAACTCTAACAATAACCCTAAGCCTATTTTAACTCTACTTAAACCAAACCCGAACCCTAACACTAACCATACACCTAACCCTAAGCTAAACCTAACTTGACCCTAAATATAACCCTAACACAAACCCTAACATTAATCCTAACTCTAACCTGTTCTGCAAAAACTAACCCTACCCCATCTCTAAAGCTAACCCTAACAATAACTCTAA
>NW_024345607.1:0-924 GCF_902729225.1 Pteropus medius | reverse complement strand
CTTTAGTTTTAGGGTTAAGATCGGGCTTATAATTTGTGTTAGGGTTAGGGTTAGAATTAAGGATAGGAGTAGCTTTAATTTGGGGATTAGATTCAAGATTAGAATTAGGGATAAAGTTAGGGTTTGGGTTTAGTGTAATATTAGGGTTTGAGTTAGTGTTAAGCTATGGGATCAGGGTTAGGGTTAGAACTAGGTTTAGATTTAGGGTAAGAGGTTAGAGTTAGGGTTAGAGTTATGGTTAGGGTTAGGTTTACATTAGTTTTAGGGTTAGGGTTAAGGTAAGGAGTTAATAGGTTTATTCTTAGTGTATAATTTAAGGTTATGGTTAGAATTAAAGTTAAGATTGGCTTTAGTTTGAGGGTTACGTTCAGGATCAGGGTTAGACTTAGTGTTAATGCAAGGGATTAGGATTAGTGTTAGAACTAGGTTTAGGGTTAGGGTTATGGGTTACAGTTAGGGGTATGGGTAAGGTTAGGGTTAGGGATACCGTTCAGGTTGGGTTTAGGGTTACGGTAAGGATTAGAATTAAGTTTAGAATTACCTTCAATTTTAGGGTTAGGATTATCGGTAAGGTTAGGGTTATGGTTAGAGTTAGCGTAGAGTTAGGTTTACATTAGGTTTTGGGTTAGGGTTAAGGTAAGGGTTTAAGATTAGGTTTATTGTTAGTGTATAATTTAAGGTTATGGTTAGTATTAAAGTTAGGATTGGCTTTAGTTTTAGGATTAGTTTCAGTGTTACGGTTTGTTTTAGGGTTAGGATTAGAATTAGGGTTAGGGGTAGCTTTAATTTGGTGTTAGATCATGTTTAAGGTTAGGGTTAATATTAGACTTAAGGTTAGCGTTAGTTTTAGAGTTCAAGTTAGAGTTAGGGTTAGATAGGGTAACGGGTTATGGTTATATTTATTGTTAGTGTAAAATTTAGGGT
>NW_024345606.1:0-9368 GCF_902729225.1 Pteropus medius | reverse complement strand
TCCGGGATGAAAAGAGATCATGCTGAATTGTGGCTCTGGAACGCCCGGTGTCCACACTGCGGGGAGGTGGAGGTGCTAGGAGCGGCCTGTCTGATCTCAAATGTCTAAGGAAAACACAGCCTTTTGTTATAAAATCACCATATATATATAAATATATATATAGAAAGAGAGAGAGAAATCCATAGATACATAGATAGATAGATAGATAGATAGATAGATAGATAGATAGTTAGATAGATAGATGGATAGATAGATAGATATAGAGATATCTATAGATACACATAAAGATATAGATATAGATATATCTAGGGAGCTCTGGCAAAAAGCACTCTACAGACGGGCATTTTGAGCCAGAATCGCAGACTTCCGAGAAAAGGCTCACTTGCGGCCAATGCACAGCGCTCCCGGGGCCTTGGGGCTCTGTGGGCGATGCTCGGTCATCTGCTTGTATTGGGCTACCGAAGTTGGAGGAGCACTCACTGACACTTTGAGCTCCTAGAGGTACAAACTACGTCTCATTCGTCTCTGTATCCTCTTGCAGGGTTCACGGCCACCCACAGACAGCGTAGCCAGGGATGCTTTTGGCCCTCCGTCCATGGGGGCCGTCACCCGCTGGAAAGAGGTCAGCTGGGAGACACCGCAGACAGCTGTGGGTCTGAATTCGGCCTCCGTGCCTTAGGAGCTTTGCGATCAGCTCTCTGAGCCTTTCATTTCTTCATTTTGAATGTGTCCACGGGGACCATGACGACCATCCCAGGCAGAAAGGTGAGGGCGAGGGAGGTGTCTGCTTCCGTCCTGAAGTCTGATTTCCACTGCGGAAAGCGGGAAGGAGCCGAGGCCTTAGGAAGGAGCCCCGGGGCCTCTGGGATGGAAAGAGATCATGCGGAATTGTGGCTCTGGAACGCCCGGTGTCCACACTGCGGGGAGGTGGAGGTGCGAGGAGCGGCCTGTCTTCTGTGGTAGAGCAGGGGTCCACGCAGGTTTCCTTCGAAAATCCACCATATACATATATGCATATAGATGAATATATATATGCATATATATGTATATGGTAGCTTTGGCGAAAAGCTCTCTGGTGACGTCCATTTCGAGCCAGAATCGCAGACTTCCGAGAAAAGGCTCACTTGCGGCAAATGCACAGCCCTCCCGGGCCTTGGGGCTCTGTGGGCGATGCTCGGTCATCTGCGGGTACTGGGGTAGCGAAGTTGGAGGAGCACTCACTGACACTTTGAGCTCCTAGAGGTACAAACTACGTCTCATTCGTCTCTGTATCCTCTTGCAGGGTTCATGGCCACCCACAGACAGCGTAGCCAGGGATGCTTTGGCCCCTCCGTCCATGGGGGCCGTCACCGGCTGGAAAGAGGTCAGCTGGGAGACACTGCAGACAGCTGTGGGTCTGAATTCGGCCTCCGTGCCTTAGGAGCTTTGTGATCAGCTCTCTGAGCCTTTCATTTCTTCATTTTGAATGCGTCCACGGGGACCATGACGACCATCCCAGGCAGAAAGGTGAGGGCGAGGGAGGTGTCTGCTTCTGTCCTGAAGTCTGATTTCCACTGCGGAAAGCGGGAAGGAGCCGAGGCCTTAGGAAGGAGCCCCGGGGCCTCTGGGATGAAAAGAGATCATGCTGAATTGTGGCTCTGGAACGCCCGGTGTCCACACTCCTGGGAGGTGGAGGTGCTAGGAGCGGCCTGTCTGATCTCAAATGTCTAAGGAAAACACAGCCTTTTGTTATAAAATCACCATATATATATAAATATATATATAGAAAGAGAGAGAGAAATCCATAGATACATAGATAGATAGATAGATAGATAGATAGATAGTTAGATAGATAGATTGATAGATAGATAGATATAGAGATATCTATAGATACACATAAAGATATAGATATAGATATATCTAGGGGAGCTCTGGCAAAAAGCACTCTACAGACGGGCATTTTTAGCCAGAATCGCAGACTTCCGAGAAAAGGCTCACTTGCGGCCAATGCACAGCGCTCCCGGGGCCTTGGGCTCTGTGGGCGATGCTCGGTCATCTGCTTGTACTGGGGTACCGAAGTTGGAGGAGCACTCACTGACACTTTGAGCTCCTAGAGGTACAAACTACGTCTCAGTCGTCTCTGTATCCTCTTGCAGGGTTCACGGCCACCCACAGACAGCGTAGCCAGGGATGCTTTGGCCCCTCCGTCCATGGGGGCCGTCACCCGCTGGAAAGAGGTCAGCTGGGAGACACTGCAGACAGCTGTGGGTCTGAATTCGGCCTCCGTGCCTTAGGAGCTTTGCGATCAGCTCTCTGCGCCTTTCATTTCTTCATTTTTCATTTTGAATGCGTCCACGGGGACCATGACGACCATCCCAGGCAGAAAGGTGAGGGCGAGGGAGGTGTCTGCTTCCGTCCTGAAGTCTGATTTCCACTGCGGAAAGCGGGAAGGAGCCGAGGCCTTAGGAAGGAGCCCCGGGGCCTCTGGGATGAAAAAAGATCATGCTGAATTGTGGCTCTGGAACGCCCGGTGTCCACACTGCGGGGAGGTGGAGGTGCGAGGAGCGGCCTGTCTTCTGTGGTAGAGCAGGGGTCCAGGCAGGTTTCCTTCGAAAATCCACCATATACATATATATGCATATAGATGAACATATATGTATATGGTAGCTTTGGCAAAAAGCTCTCTGGTGACGTCCATTTCGAGCCAGAATCGCAGACTTCCGAGAAAAGGCTCACTTGCGGCAAATGCACAGCCTCCCGGGGCCTTGGGGCTCTGTGGGCGATGCTCGGTCATCTGCGGGTACTGGGGTAGCGAAGTTGGAGGAGCACTCACTGACACTTTGAGCTCCTAGAGGTACAAACTACGTCTCATTCGTCTCTGTATCCTCTTGTAGGGTTCAGGGCCACCCACAGACAGCGTAGCCAGGGATGCTTTGGCCCCTCCGTCCATGGGGGCCGCCACCCGCTGGAAAGAGGTCAGCTGGGAGACACCGCAGACAGCTGTGGGTCTGAATTCGGCCTCCGTGCCTTAGGAGCTTTGCGATCAGCTCTCTGAGCCTTTCATTTCTTCATTTTGAAGGCGTCCACGGGGACCATCACGACCATCCCAGGCAGAAGGTGAGGGCGAGGGAGGTGTCTGCTTCCGTCCTGAAGTCTGATTTCCACTGCGGAAAGCGGGAAGGAGCCGAGGCCTTAGGAAGGAGCCCCGGGGCCTCTGGGATGAAAAGAGATCATGCTGAATTGTGGCTCTGGAACGCCCGGTGTCCCCACTGCAGGGAGGTGGAGGTGCTAGAGCGGCCTGTTCGATCTCAAATGCCCAAGGAAAACACAGCCTTTGTTATAAATACCATATATATATAAATATATATATAGAAAGAGAGAAATCCATAGATACATAGTAGATAGATAGATAAGATAGATAGATAGATAGATAGATAGATAGATAGATACAGATAGATAGATATAGATATCTATAGATATACATAAAGATATAGATATAGATATATCTAGAGCTCTGGGCAGTGCACCTTTACGACGGGCATTTCGAGCCAGAATCGCAGACTTCGAGAAAAGGCTCACTTGCGGCAAATGCACAGCCCTCCCGGGGCCTTGGGGCTCTGTGGGCGATGCTCGGTCATCTGCGGGTACTGGGGTACCGAAGTTGGAGGAGCACTCACTGACACTTTGAGCTCCTAGAGGTACAAACTACGTCTCATTCGTCTCTGTATGCTCTTGCAGGGCTCAGGGCCACCCACAGACAGCGTACCCAGGGATGCTTTGGCCCCTGCGTCCATGGCGGCCGCCACCCGCTGGAAAGAGTTCAGTTGGGAGACACTGCAGACAGCTGTGGGTCTAAATTCGGCCTCCGTGCCTTAGGAGCTTTGCGATCAGCTCTCTGAGCCTTTCATTTCTTCATTTTGAATGCGTCCACGGGGACCATTACGACCATCCCAGGCAGAAAGGTGAGGGAGAGGGAGGTGTCTGCTTCCGTCCTGAAGTCTGATTTCCACTGCGGAAAGCTGGAAGGAGCCGAGGGCTTAGGAAGGAGCCCCGGGGCCTCTGGGATGAAAAAGAGATCATGCTGAATTGTGGCTCTGGAACGCCCGGTGTCCACACTGCGGGGAGGTGGAGGTGCGAGGAGCGGCCTGTCTTCTGTAGAGCAGGGGTCCAGGCAGGTTTCCTTCGAAAATCCACCATATACATATATATGCATATAGATGAACATATATATGCATATATATGTATATGGTAGCTTTGGCAAAAAGCTCTGGTGACGTCCATTTCGAGCCAGAATCGCAGACTTCCGAGAAAAGGCTCACTTGCGGCAAATGCACAGCCCTCCCGGGCCTTGGGGCTCTGTGGGCGATGCTCGGTCATCTGCGGGTACTGGGGTAGCGAAGTTGGAGGAGCACTCACTGACACTTTGAGCTCCTAGAGGTACAAACTACGTCTCATTCGTCTCTGTATCCTCTTGCAGGGTTCACGACCACCCACAGACAGCGTAGCCAGGGATGCTTTGGCCCCTCCGTCCATGGGGGCCGTCACCCGCTGGAAAGAGGTCAGCTGGGAGACACTGCAGACAGCTGTGGGTCTGAATTCGGCCTCCGTGCCTTAGGAGCTTTGCGATCAGCTCTCTGAGCGTTTCATTTCTTCATTTTGAATGCGTCGACGGGTTCCATGACGACCATCCCAGGCAGAAAGGTGAGGGCGAGGGAGGTGTCTGCTTCCGTCCTGAAGTCTGATTTCCACTTCGGAAAGCGGGAAGGAGCCGAGGCCTTAGGAAGGAGCCCTGGGGCCTCTGGGATGAAAAGAGATCATGCTGAATTGTGGCTCTGGAACGCCCGGTGTCCACACTGCGGGGAGGTGGAGGTGCTAGGAGCGGCCTGTCTTCTGTGGTAGACCAGGGGTCCACGCAGGTTTCCTTCGAAAATCCACCATATACATACATATGCATATAGATGAATATATATATGCATATGTATGTATATGGTAGCTTTGGCGAAAAGCTCTCCGGTGACGTCCATTTTGAGCCAGAATCGCAGACTTCCGAGAAAAGGCTCACTTGCGGCAAATGCACAGCCCTCCCGGGGCCTTGGGGCTCTGTGGGCGATGCTCGGTCATCTGCGGGTACTGGGGTAGCGAAGCTGGAGGAGCACTCACTGACACTTTGAGCTCCTAGAGGTACAAACTACGTCTCATTCGTCTCTGTATCCTCTTGCAGGGTTCACGGCCACCACAGACAGCGTAGCCAGGGATGCTTTGGCCCCTCCGTCCATGGGGGCCGTCACCCGCTGGAAAGAGGTCAGCTGGGAGACACTGCAGACAGCTGTGGGTCTGAATTCGGCCTCCGTGCCTTAGGAGCTTTGCGATCAGCTCTTTGAGCCTTTCATTTCTTCATTTTGAATGTGTCCACGGGGACCATTACGACAATCCCAGGCAGAAAGGTGAGTGAGAGGGAGGTGCCTGCTTCCGTCCTGAAGTCTGATTTCCACTGCGGAAAGCGGGAAGGAGCCGAGGCCTTAGGAAGGAGCCCCGGGGCCTCTGGGATGAAAAGAGATCATGCTGAATTGTGGCTCTGGAACGCCCGGTGTCCACACTGCGGGAAGGTGGAGGTGCGAGGAGCGGCCTGTCTTCTGTGGTAGAGCAGGGGTCCACGCAGGTTTCCTTCGAAAATCCACCATATACATATATATGTATATAGATGAACATATATATGCATATATATGTATATGGTAGCTTTGGCAAAAAGCTCTCTGGTGACGTCCATTTCGAGCCAGAATCGCAGACTTCCGAGAAAAGGCTCACTTGTGGCAAATGCACAGCCCTCCCGGGGCCTTGGGGCTCTGTGGGCGATGCTCGGTCATCTGCAGGTACTGGGGTAGCGAAGTTGGAGGAGCACTCACTGACACTTTGAGCTCCTAGAGGTACAAACTACGTCTCATTCGTCTCTGTATCCTCTTGCAGGGTTCACGGCCACCCACAGACAGCGTAGCCAGGGATGCTTTGGCCCCTCCGTCCATGGGGGCCGTCACCGCTGGAAAGAGGTCAGCTGGGAGACACTGCAGACAGCTGTGGGTCTGAATTCGGCCTCCGTGCCTTAGGAGCTTTGCGATCAGCTCTCTGAGCCTTTCATTTCTTCATTTTGAATGCGTCCACGGGGACCATCACGACCATCCCAGGCAGAAAGGTGAGGGCGAGGGAGGTGTCTGCTTCCGTCCTGAAGTCTGATTTCCACTGCGGAAAGCGGGAAGGAGCCGAGGCCTTAGGAAGGAGCCCTGGGGCCTCTTGGATGAAAAGAGATCATGCTGAATTGTGGCTCTGGAACGCCCGGTGTCCACACTGCGGGGAGGTGGAGGTGCGAGGAGCGGCCTGTCTTCTGTGGTAGAGCAGGGTCCACGCAGGTTTCCTTCGAAAATCCACCATATACATATATATGCATATAGATGAACATATATATGCATATATATGTATATGGTAGTTTTGGCAAAAAGCTCTCTGGTGACGTCCATTTTGAGCCAGAATCGCAGACTTCCGAGAAAAGGCTCACTTGCGGCAAATGCACAGCCTTCCCTGGGCCTTGGGGCTCTGTGGGCGATGCTCGGTCATCTGCGGGTACTGGGGTAGCGAAGTTGGAGGAGCACTCACTGACACTTTGAGCTCCTAGGGGTACAAACTACGTCTCATTCGTCTCTGTATGCTCTTGCAGGGTTCAGCAGGGCCACCCACAGACAGCGTACCCAGGGATGCTTTGGCCCCTGCGTCCATGGCGGCCGTCACCCGCTGGAAAGAGTTCAGTTGGGAGACACTGCAGACAGCTGTGGGTCTGAATTCGCCTCCGTGCCTTAGGAGCTTTGCGATCAGCTCTCTGAGCCTTTCATTTCTTCATTTTGAATGCGTCCACGGGGACCATCACGACCATCCCAGGCAGAAAGGTGAGGGCGAGGGAGGTGTCTGCTTCCGTCCTGAAGTCTGATTTCCACTGCGGAAAGCGGGAAGGAGCCGAGGTCTTAGGAAGGAGCCCCGGGGCCTCTGGGAGGAAAAGAGATCATGCTGAATTGTGGCTCTGGAACGCCCGGTGTCCACACTGCGGGGAGGTGGAGGTGCTAGGAGCGGCCTGGCTTCTGTGGTAGACCAGGGGTCCTCGCAGGTTTCCTTCTAAAATCCACCATATACATATATATGCATATAGATGAACATATATATGCATATATATGTATATGGTGGCTTTGGCAAAAAGCTCTCTGGTGCCGTCCATTTTGAGCCAGAATCGCAGACTTCCGAGAAAAGGCTCACTTGCGGCAAATGCACAGCCCTCCCGGGGCCTTGGGGCTCTGTGGCCCATGCCCGGTCATCTGCGGGTACTGGGGTGGCGAAGTTGGAGGAGCACTCACTGACACTTTGAGTTCCTAGAGGTACAAACTACGTGTAATTCGTCTCTGCATCCTCTAGCAGGGGGCAGGGCCGCCCACAGACAGCGTACCCAGGGATGCTTTGGCCCTCCGTCATGGCGGCCACCTGGCTGGAAAGAGGTCAGCTGACACTGCAGACAGCTGTGGGTCTGAATTCGGCCTCCGTGCCTTAGGAGCTTTGGCGATCAGCTCTCTGGAGCCTCATTTCTTCATTTTGAATGCGTCCACGGGGACCATCACGACCATCGCAGGCAGAAAGGTGAGGGCGAGGGAGGTGTCTGCTTCCGTCCTGAAGTCTGATTTCCACTGCGGAAAGCGGGAAGGAGCCGGGGCCTTAGGAAGGAGCCCCGGGGCCTCTGGGATGAAAAGAGATCATGCTGAATTGTGGCTCTGGAACGCCCGGTGTCCACACTGAGGGGAGGTGGAGGTGCTAGGCGCGGCCTGTCTGATCTCAAATGTCTAAGGAAAACACAGCCTTTTGTTATAAAATTCACCATATATATATAAATATATATATAGAAAGAGAGAGAGAAATCCATAGATGCATAGATAGATAGATAGATAGATAGATAGATAGATAGATAGTTAGATAGATAGATGGATAGATAGATAGATATAGAGATATCTATAGATACAGATAAAGATATAGATATAGATATATCTAGGGGAGCTCTGGCAAAAAGCACTCTGCAGACGTGCATTTGGAGCCAGAATCGCAGACTTCCGAGAAAAGGCTCACTTGCGGCCAATGCACAGCGCTCCCGGGGCCTTGGGCTCCGTGGGCGATGCTCGGTCATCTGCTTGTACTGGGGTACCGAAGTTGGAGGAGCACTCACTGACACTTTGAGCTCCTAGAGGTACAAACTACGTCTCATTCGTCTCTGTATCCTCTTGCAGGGTTCACGGCCACCCACAGACAGCGTCGCCAGGGATGCTTTGCCCCTCCGTCCATGGGGGCCGTCACCCGCTGGAAAGAGGTCAGCTGGGAGACACTGCAGACAGCTGTGGTCTGAATTCGGCCTCCGTGCCTTAGGAGCTTTGCGATCAGCTCTCTGAGCCTTTCATTTCTTCATTTTGAATGCGTCCACGGGGACCATCACGACCATCCCAGGCAGAAAGGTGAGGGCCAGGGAGGTGTCTGCTTCCGTCCTGAAGTCTGATTTCCACTGCGGAAAGCGGGAAGGAGCTGAGGCCTTAGGAAGGAGCCCCGGGGCCTCTGGGATGAAAAGAGATCATGCTGAATTGTGGCTCTGGAACGCCCGGTGTCCACACTGCGGGGAGGTGGAGGTGCTAGGAGCGGCCTGTCTTCTGTGGCAGACCAGGGGTCCACGCAGGTTTCCTTCGAAAATCCACCATATACATATATATGCATATAGATGAATATATATATGCATATATATGTATATGGTAGCTTTGGCGAAAAGCTCTCTGGTGACGTCCATTTTGAGCCAGAATCGCAGACTTCCGAGAAAAGGCTCACTTGCGGCAAATGCACAGCCCTCCCCGGGCCTTGGGGCTCTGTGGGCCATGCCCGGTCATCTGCGGGTACTGGGGTGGCGAAGTTGGAGGAGCACTCACTGACACTTTGAGCTCCTAGAGGTACAAACTACGTCTCATTCGTCTCTGTATCCTCTTGCAGGGTTCAGGGCCACCCACAGACAGCGTAGCCAGGGATGCTTTGGCCCCTCTGTCCATGGGGGCCGTCACCCGCTGGAAAGAGGTCAGCTGGGAGACACTGCAGACAGCTGTGGGTCTGAATTCGGCCTCCGTGCCTTAGGAGCTTTGCGATCAGCTCTCTGAGCCTTCATTTCTTCATTTTGAATGCGTCCACGGGGACCATCACGACCATCCCAGGCAGAAAGGTGAGGGCGAGGGAGGTGTCTGCTTCCGTCCTGAAGTCTGATTTCCACTGCGGAAAGCGGGAAGGAGCCGAGGCCTTAGGAAGGAGCCCCGGGGCCTCTGGGATGAAAAGAGATCATG
>NW_024345605.1:0-5116 GCF_902729225.1 Pteropus medius | reverse complement strand
CCTGCATGCACACGGTCACCTGCACATGTTCGGCCATCCACACGCACTCAGCTACCTGCACACACATGGCCACCCGCACGCGCTCGGCCACCTGCACAGATCTTAATGTGAGCAGCTTGGTGACTTTTTTATTTATGTCGCAACTGGCACCCGGATAAGACACAGAACAGCCAGCCCCAGCCGCTGCCCCGCTCCCCAGCAAGGCTGCCGCCTGTGCGTGAACCAGCCGTGGCCGGAGCGGCGCAGCAGGGCTGAGTGTCGGCCTCCCCTGGCCCGCACGCTCGCCGCTCTCCCCGGCGGCACCCGCGCAACTTACTCAGCGTGAACATGGAGAACGTTCCATAACTTGGGGCTCCCCTTCCGCGTCTCTTCAATGTAGTAAACGAGGACGGCGACAAGCCGACAGCTCCGCAGCTCACCGTGGTGGCCCCTGTACACGCAGCTGGCTGCCCGTGGCAGCATGGCACCACGCTGGGGGGCCCCCACCCACGCGCCTGCAGCCCCCGGGGCGCGGCACACTTCCACGGGGTGAGCGGTCACGGGACCGGGCGGCCAACCGTGAGGGGAAGTGGCAGCCGGACGCCACCCCCGACAGCCACCCCTGAAATAACAGCGAAGAGTTACAGCTGGGGGTCAACCGAGGGCAGAAAGCAGACTCGTAACAATGATCAATCCAAAGGGAGGGAGGGAAAGAGGACAAGGGGCCAGCGGAGGGACAACTAGGAAGGACATCGAGGCAGACAGACCGGGGCCTCCCCGCACCAATCGTCGCTGCCAGTGGGAATGACCAGAGCTGGACGGCGCCGCTGGCGAAACCCTGGGACCTGTGCTGCCCGTCTGGTTCCATGTGGCTCGTTTGCCCGCCCATGTCCTTGCCTGCTCCGGGGCCCCACGCTGCACGCGGCCGCTACTGCTCCTCAGCCTGCTCCCGTCTGTAACGGCGACCCAGGCATTTCTCGTCCTTCGCGCCGTCTTCATTTCGGAAGGGTGCCGATCAGTCACTTTGCGAACGGCCGTGCGCTCTGAGTGTTTTCATGATCGAAGACTGTGCCTTTGGGGCAAGAACACGGCACGGGTGACGCTGTCTCGCTCAGCCCATCGCGTCGAGGCCCGCGCGGCGTCCGCCTGCGCTCTCGCTGCTGCTGGCCCCCTCGGTCACCTCGTAAGGTGCGTTTGGCCGGGTTTCTTTGCTGCAAAGTTATTATTTTTCCCTTTGTCATTAATAAAGATGTTGAGGAAGATACTTGGTCGTCATGGAAGTCTTACAGGAAACTAAAAATAAAGACACTCGAGGTTGAAAGGAAAAGGATGAAGGAAGCTACCCCGCGCCAGCCTAATCGAAAGACGGCTGGAGGGGCATGTGGGAGTCACACGGCGGAGTTCCGGGTGAGCAGGGCCACTTCATCACGACAAAGCGGTAAACTGAGCAAGAGGACATAGTAAATCAATGTAGGGTTTCAAAATGCGCGAAGCAAAAGCGATAGAACTTCGAGAGGAAACAGACAAATCTACAGTCACAGAGAGTTCAACAACCCCTCTCAATAATTAGCAGAGCAAGTGGACAGAAAATCAGTAAGAATGTAGAGCACTCGAATCACACCATCAGCAGCCCAGAAAACTCCAGTGAGCAACAGCGGAACTCACATATAAGTGCACACATAACAATTACTAACACGGGCCATATTCTGGACCATAAAATCAGTCTCAAAAAACTTAAAAGGATCCGAAACATACAGGGTATGTTCTCTGACAATGATGGATTTAAGTTAATAATAATAATTAATAATAATAATAATAATAATAATAATAAAAAAAAGAAAGATCTCTGGAAAATCTTCACATGTCTGAAAACAAAATAACATACTTCTGAACACTTGGATCACACAAAGAAAGCAAAAGGAATGTTAGAAAATATTCTAA
Source organism: Pteropus medius (assembly GCF_902729225.1). Taxonomy (NCBI): domain Eukaryota; kingdom Metazoa; phylum Chordata; class Mammalia; order Chiroptera; family Pteropodidae; genus Pteropus; species Pteropus medius. The sequence goes on along the minus strand of NW_024345605.1, from coordinate 3,196 downwards.
ACTTAGAGAATATGAAAATACAACACATTGAAATTTCTAGGATGCATCTAAAGCACAAGTTAGAGGGAAATTTATAGCCTATGCTAAAGAAGAAGGCCTCGAATCAGTGAGCTCAGCTTCCACTTAACAAACCAGAAAAAGAAGGGAAAATTAATCCGATGTAAGCAAAAGAAAGAATACAGATCAGAGTAAAAGTCCATGGGGGAAAAAAGAGGGGATGGAGATATCGATGAAACCAAAAACTGGTTCTTTGAGAATATCGATAAAATTAATAAACTTCTTCCTGACTAATCAGTGAAAGAAAAGAGAGAAGACACACATTACCAATATCAGGAATGAGAGCGATAATATCACTTTACACTTAAAGATTAATAACAGGATATTACGAACAACTTTATGCTGATAAAGTCAACAACTTAGATAAACTGACAATTCTTTAAGAGACACAAGCTATCAACATTCGATCAAGGAAAAAAAAAATGACCTCAGAAGCACCATCTCTACTAAATAATTCAACAACATGTAAAAATGATAATATACCGTGGCTGAGTGGGATTTAGCCCAAAGACACAAAGTTGACTTAACACTTGGAAATCAATTATTATAATCCATAGTAAGAGACTTAAACAGAAAAGATTGTCACTAGATGCAGAAAAACGTTCCACAAAATCCAACATCCATTCCTGGTAGAAAGTAGTAATAGAAGGGAACTTACTCACACTGACAAGGACACCTGAGGAAAACCTCGGCCAACATTGTCCTCAGCAGTGAAAGGCTGCATGCTCCCCCCAAGGCCAGGAACGAGGATGTCTGCTCTCATGCCTCCCATTCAGAATTAACTTAGAGTCTTTAGCCAGGGCAACTAGGCGTGAAAATGAAGTCACATCCACACTCGAAAAGAAGAAGCCATACTCTTTACTTACAGATAACATTACTGTATATGTGGAGAATCTTAAGGTATCTATTAAAAACTTAATAGAACTAATAAGAGAGTTTAGCAAAGCTAAAATCAGACTACGAAAATCAATTTTGTTTCTATGTTAGCAATTGAAAAATAAAAATGGAAACAAAATGTGACTTACAATAACAAAACGTCAGAGATAAATCTGACAACAGATGTGCCAGTTCTGTAAACGAGAAACTACAAAAACATAGACGAAAGAAATTAGAGAAGCTCTAAATAAATGAGAAGATATACCATATTCATGGATTGGAAGATTTAGCATCATCAAGATGTAAATTCTCTCAAAATGATCTACAGATTCAACGCAATCTCAAACAAAATCCAACTAAATTGTTGTTGTTGTTGTTGTTTGTAGAAGTTTGTAAACTGATTTTAAAATTAATGAGGAAATGCAAAGTATCTTGGATGACCAAAAAAACTTTATGAAAGAACAAAGTTGGAAAATTTATACTACCTGATTTCAGGAATTATTATAAAACTCTAGTAATGAAGACTGCTTGGAATATTTGCATAAAAATAGGCAAATAGACCAATCGAACATAAAGAGTACAGAAATAGACTCATACACATATGGATTGCTCATTTTCAACAAATGTACAAAGATAATTCAGTAGAGAAAGAGAAGTGTTTTTCAACAAACTGTCCTGGAACACTGGATATCCACATGCACGAAAAATAAACTTGGAATCATATCTCACATCATATACCAAAACTAACTCTAGAGGGATAACAGACCCAAACGCAAAACCTAAGGTATAAAATCCTTGTGACTTTGAGATAGGCAAATATTTCTTACATATGACATCAAAAAAGAGCATGATCCATAAAAAGAAAAAATTGATAAATCAGACTTCAAAATTCAAAACTTTGCTCTTTGAAAAACTTTTAAGAGAAAGAAAGGAATACATAGAGTCAGGGAAACTATTTACAAATCACGTACCTGATAAAGGACTTGTATCCAGAATACACAAAGAACTCTCAAAACTCAACAATAAGAAAACGACTCAAAAATGGGTAAAAGATTTGAACAGAGCACTTCCCTAAAGAAGATTAAATGGCAAATAAACAGATGAAAAGATGCTCCACCATCGCTGGTCACTGGGGAAGCACAAATTAACACCACAGTGAGCTACACCACTAAACGCCTATTAGAATGTCTAAAATGAAAAAGCCTGACCTTGCCAAGAGCTGGTGAGGATGTGAGCACACATGGCTGGCAGGAATGTAAAGTTGTATAATTGCTTTGTCAGTTTCTTTGAAGTCAAACACACAGCTTCCATGTGAGCCAGCCATTCTGTTCCTGGGTGTTTACCTAAGGGAACTGAGGATGTTTGCCCAAGCAAAGGTTGCACTCGATGTTCGTTTCTCTTTATTTGTGCTAGACTGGAAACAGCCCGAACGCCGGGAACTAGCTAATGGACAGCACACTGTGGAACGTTCATACGATGAATGGATACTCAGCACTGAAAGGAATGACAAGATAAACAAAGCAGGACCCGCGGGTGGACTCCAAGAGACTATGATGAGTAAAAGAAGCTGGACAAAGGAGTACACACCTGCGACCCCGTTTACAGCGATTATAAGAAATGCAAACTGATCTACAGCGACCGCAGATCCGCGCTACCTGGTGTTGGGGATGGGACAGCGGGGAGAAAGTACCAAGGGGGCAACTGGGATATTTACTGTGTTGATGGTGATGATGGTTTCACCGTGTATACAAATGTCAAAACGGATCAAATTTAAATGTGGTTTATTGTATATTAATTACACCACAATAAAACTGTTTTTAAGAACCCTAGCAGGGCTCAGGCGCAACTTAAACGCCCCCACCCCCATATTCCCTACCCTCCTGGGGCTTACATGCACGGACCCCAAGACACAGAGGCTCCCGGGGCAGGAGGGAGCTAACCCCACTAACCAGCTTTGGGGACCACTGGCATCGGGGCTGCGAGGGATGGCAAGGGCTCTGCGCTGACCCGAAGGTCGCCAGGCCCCACGCATCCGGGTGCCAGTGCCAGGAGGGGATTAGCTTCCACGCGCGGGGCGGGGCTGAACCCGAGCAGAAGCGGGGATATGCACCCCTCACAGCCCCGACTAGCCCGCGGGCTCCGCCCACAGTCCCCGCCACAGACCTCCTCTAAAAGCCCCACCCCTAGCCCAGCCCCGCCTTTGCAAGGCCACGCCCACTCCCGCCCCTCCCCACGATCCGAGGCCACACGTCGTCCCGACCCT
>NW_024345604.1:0-345 GCF_902729225.1 Pteropus medius | reverse complement strand
GTCAATACGTTTGACGAGCTCTCAGGGTCCCATTGAGCTCCTTGGGACAGAAAATGGGTCTAATTCCTCTCTGTATCCTTCTGCAGACTTCAGGGCCACCCAGAGGAAGTGTGCCTAGCGATGCTTTGGGCCGCCCTTCCATCGTCCCATGTGCCCCTCCATCCTTGTGGAGGAGGAAGCCAAAATGGCATCCTTCGCCCGGTAGAAAGAGGTCAGTTTGGCAAAGTCAGACACCTGTTGGGTTGTATGTGACTCTGTCTCTTATTAGCTGTGTGATCATGTGCATGAGACTCAGTTTTCTGAATTTTGAATGAGTATACAGGAACCATGACGAGCAGCCCAGGC
>NW_024345603.1:0-336 GCF_902729225.1 Pteropus medius | reverse complement strand
TGTCATCATCTTAGATGCATTAAGCCCATTCAACCTGCCATTTAGTTGGCTAGAAAAGTATGCAAGCCAAACTCCAATTGTCCACTGAGCAAGCCTTTAATGAAAGGTCAGAGTAATTTAATGAAAGCTTCAGTTCTACGCTTTAGGGGAGGCCAAAGAAAAGTGGAGAAAGGGATACTACAATCAAGAGAATTTAAATAGGGCTAAGTAGCACTAAGAGAATTTAAATAGGGCTAAGTAGCACTAAGAGTTCTAGTTCCCATCTATTGAGATAACAGAACATCACCCTACAAAGACATTTGAGGACTATTGAGATTTTAGGTAAATTTATTTTGG